>NC_061849.1:36389075-36394075 GCF_019202785.1 Penaeus chinensis | reverse complement strand
ACGAAGTTGAGGAGTAGAAAAAAGCCAGAAGGGAACGTCGAAGAGAAACAGTGTAGGAGGATCAAAGAAAATTAAAGAAGAAAGCAAAAGGAGGAGGAAAACAGGAGGGGACGGAAGAAGAAAAAGGAGGAGGAAGAGGAGGGGAAGGAAGAGGAGGAGAGGAGGAGGAGGAGGAGGAAGAAGATGAAAGGAGGAAGAGAGGAAGAGGAGGAGGAGAAAGTAAGATGAGGAGGAGAAGGTGAGGAGACGAAGAAGGAAGTAGGAGGAAGAGGAAAAGGAGGAAGGAGGAAGGGTTTGAGGATGTGGAGGATGAGGATGTGGGAGGTGGAAGATGGAGGAAGGATTGAGATAGAGGAAGAGCGATGAGCGGAGAGGGTAAGAGGAGGAGTAAGACGGAGGAGGAGGAGGAGGCAAGAGGAGAAGAGGTGGAAGCGGATGAGGAGATGATAAGTAAGAGGAGGAAGAGAAGAGGGATGGAGATGCAAGAGAGGAAGGAGGGGAGGAGTGAGGAGGAGAAGAGAGGAAGAGGAAGAGGAGGAGAAGCGGAAGAGGAAAGAGGAGGAGGAGAAGAAGAGGAGGAGGAAGAGGTGGGAGAGTAGAGGAAGAGGAAGAAGAGGAGAAGGGAAGGAGGAGGAGAAGGAGGAGGAGGTGGAGAAGGATGAAGTGGAAGGAGGAGAGGAGAAGGAAGACGACGACGAGGAGGAGGAGGAGAAGAAGAAGAGGAAGAGGAAGAGGGAAGGAAGCCGACGACGACGAGGAAAAGGAGGAGGAGGAGGTGAGAGGATGAGGAGGATGAGCGATGGTGAGGTGGAAAAGAGGAGGAAGGATGAGGAAGAGGATGAGGGAGAGGACGGAGTATGAGTAAGAGGAGGGAGAGAGGGGAAGAAGAGGAGGAGGAGGAGGAAGAGGAGAGGAGATTGAAGAGAAGAGGAGGAAGAGGAAGCGGAGGAGGGATGGAAGAGGAGGCAGGAAGAGGAGGAGGAGGAGGAGGAAGAAGAGGAAGGAGGAGGAGGAAGAGGAGAGGAGATGAAGAGGAGAGGAAGAGGCAAAAGAGGAGGAGGAGATGGAAGAGGAGGAGGAAAGAGGAGAGGAGGAGGAGGAGGAGGAAGAAGAGGAGGAATTAGGAAAAGAGGAGGAGGAAGAGGAAGAGGAGGTGGAAGAGGAAATAGGAGGAGGAAGAGGAAGAGGAAGATGAGGAGGAGAAGGAAGGGAAGAGGATGGTGAGAGGAAGGGAAGAGGAAGTGGAGGTGAGGCGGCAGTGGAAAGAGTAAGAGGAGGAGGAGAAGGTGAAGAGGAGGAGAAGGAGGAGGAAGAAGAGGAGGAGAAGGTAGAAGTGGAAGAGGAAGAGGAGAAGAAAGACGACGGGTGGAGGAGGAGGAGGAGAGGAGAGGAGGAGGAGGAGAAGGGGAAGACGCCGAGGTAGGAGGAGGAGGAGGAGGACGGAGGAGGAGGAGCAGGAGCCGCCTCCCGCCGCAGGACCTGTTGTGAGAGGCACAAGTCGTCCGCCCAGCAGGTTCCCATCTTTGTCTGCGCCGCCCTCAGGCCCGCCGAGTGGCGAAGGCCGCCCGAGGGCCTCGTTTTTTGTCTTCCGCGTAATGGAGGGCGAGCTCGGGGAATTACTTTTGGCCCCACCCCCCCTCCCCCTCACCTCCCTTCCTTTTCCAAACCTGATTTATTTTCCTTTCCTCTCTCCCCTTTTGAACTCTCGCTCTCGGGTCGCCTCTCCAGAGTGGGCGAGGCGACCCTGAGGGCGAGGCGACACGAGGGCGAGGCGACCGAGGGCGAGGCGACCCGAGGGCGAGGCGACCCCGAGGGGAGGCGACCCTGAGGGCGAGGCGACCCGAAGGGCGAGGCGCTAACCCCGAGGGCGAGGCGGGCCGACCCGAGGGAGAGGCGACCCGAAGGGCGAGGCGACCCAGAGGGCAGGCGACCCGAGGCGAGGCGTCCCGAGGGAGGAGAGGATGTGGCCTCTCCTCAGATCCTTCCTCCCCTGGATTCGCAGGCGACACCGAGGGAGAGGAGACCCGAGGGCGGGCGACCCGAGGCGAGGCGTCGAGGGCGAGGCGAACGAGGGCGAAGGCGACCGAGGGAGAGGCGAACCGATGGGATGGCGCCGAGGGAGAGGAGACCCGAGGGCGAAGGCGAACCCGAGTGAGAGGAGACCCGCGGGCGAGGCGACCCGAGGGCAACGGCCGAATCCGAGGGCGACTGGCGACCCGAGGAGAGGCGACCCGAGGGCGAGGCGACCGAGGGAAGAGGAGACCCTGCGGCGATGCCGACCCGAGGTCGAGGCGACCCGAGGCGAGGCGAACCGAGGGCGAGGCGACCCGGGGCGAAGGCGACCTGAGGGCGGAGGGCGACCCGAGGGCCGAGGCGACCCGAGGCGAGGCCGACCCGAGGGGAGGCGACCCGAGGGCGAGGCGACCCGAGGGCGAGGCGACCCCGAGGGCGGGCGACCCCGATTGGGCGAACCGAGGCGACCCGAAGGGCGAGGCGACCCGAGGGCGAGGCGACCCCGAGGGTGCGAGGCGACCCGAGGCGGAAGGCGACCCGAGGGCGAGGCGACCCGAGGGCGAGGCGACCCGAGGGCCGAGGCGACCCGAGGGAGAGGAGGTGGCCTCTCCCTCAGAAACCTTCCTCCCCTGTGATTTCGCAGGCGACCCGAGGGAGAGGAGACCCGAGGGCGAGGCGACCCGAGGCAGGCGACCCGAGGGCGAGGCGACCCGAGCGGAAGCGACCCGAGGCGAGGCGACCCGAGGCAGGCGACCCTAGGGCGAGCGACCCGAGGGCGAGGCGGACCCGAGGGAGAGGAGGTGGCCTCGTCCCTCAATCCATCCCTCCCCTGGATTCGCAGGCGACCCGAGGGAGAGGAGACCCGAGGGCGAGCGACCCGAGGCAGGCGACCCGAGGGAGATGAGACCCCGAGGGCGAGGCGTACACCGAGGGAGAGGCGACCCGAGGGCGAGGCGACCCGAGGAGAGCGACCGAGGGCGAGGCGACCCGAGGGAGAGGAGACCCGAGGCGAGGCGACCCGAGGGCGAGGCGACCCCGGGCGAGGCGACGAGGGCGAGGCGGACCCGAGGGATAGGAACCCTAAGGGAGAGGAGACCCGAGGGCGAGGCGACCGAGGCGCGAGGCGACCCGAGGGCGAGTCGCCCGAGGGCGAGGTCGACGAGGGCGATGGAGACCGAGGGCGAGGCGACCCGAGGTGATTGAGGGGTGGCCTCTCCCTCGATCCTTCCTCCCCTGGAATTGCAGGCGCCCGAGGGAGAGGAGACCCGAGGCGAGGCGACCCGAGGGCGAGGCGACCCGAGTGGAGAGGAGACCCGAGGGCGAGGCGACCCGAGGGAGAGGCGACCAGAGCGGCGAGGCGACCCGAGGGAGAGGCGACCCGAGCGGCGAGGCGACGAGGGAGAGGAGACACGAGGGCGAGGCGACCCGGGGCGAGGCGACCCGAGGGCGAGGGCGACCCTGAGGGCGAGGCGGACACGAGGGCGAGGCGACCCGAGGTAGAGGAGGACCGAGGGAGAGGAGTACCCGAGTGCGGAGGCGACCCGAGGGCGAGGCGACCGAGGGCCAGCCGGCGACCGAGGGAGAGGCGACCCGTGGGATGAGGAGGTGGCCTCTCCCTCAGATCTTCCTCCTGGTATTCGCAGGGACCCGAGGGAGAGGAGACCCGAGGGCGAGGCGACCCGAGGCGAGGGCCCCGAGGAGAGGAGACCCTGAGGGCGAGCGCCCGAGGGAGAGGCGGACCCGAGGGCGAGGCGACCGAGGGAGAGCGACCCGAGGCGAGGCGGACCCGAGGGAGAGGAGACCCTGATGGCGAGGCGACCCTGAGGGCGAGGCGAACCGAGGGCGGGCGCCCGAGGGCGAGGCGACCGGAGGGCGTGGCGACCGAGGAGAGGAGCCCGAGGGAGAGGAGACCAGGGCGCGGCGACCGAGGGCGAGGCGACCCGAGGGCCAGGCGACCCGCGGGAGAGGCGAACCCGAGGGAGAGGCGACCCGAGGGAGAGGCGACCCGATTGGAAGAGGCGACCGGGGAAGAGGCGACCCGAGGGCGAGGCGACCAGAGGGCGAGGCGACCGAGGGAAGGTGACCGACGGGCGAGGCGACCCGAGGGAAGGGCGCCCGAGAGAGAGGCGGTGCCCTCTCTCTTAGATCCTTCTCCCCTGAATTCGCAGGCCCCTCGGCCAGGGCGGCGCTCACGCGGCAGCTCAGGGCGATGGGCGGATCTTGCCGAAAAGGGACTTGGGGTTGGGAGGGAAGTAAGGAGGGGGGGGGGGAGCAGGAGGAAAGGAAGAAAGGATAGAGAGAGAGAGAGAGAGAGAGGAGAGAGAAGAGAGAGAGAGAGCAAGAGAGAGAGAGAGAGAGAGAGAGAGAGAGAGAGAGAGAGAGAGAGAGAGAGGAGAGAGAGAGAGAGAGAGAGAGAGAGAGAGAGAGAGAGGAAAGGGTGGACAGGATGGAAGAGGGAAAGACAAGAGAAAGAGACTGCAAGGCTGCCCGTTATAACCGCGCGGGTCCACTATGCCCATGTCCAGGCGCAATGCTTCCCCAGAGGCGCCGTCAGCTTCTCGTTCACTGTGACTGGCGTATGACTCGGTGGCTATGAAAAGGCGCTCTTACTGGCGATTTCTAACATGAATTCCCTGTAAATGAGCCCTCTTTAAAGGACATATCTGTGTGTTTATGTGTGTTGTTTGCTTTTATGCCGTTCGTCCGTGGGATTTAACGAGCATATATTATTGCGTGTGACTATTACTGCGTTTTTTCTGTGATCAAATCTGATATATGCAACTGTTTACCATAAATTTTTGTACGTATTAATTTAAATTTTAAAAAACAACACACACACACAACATGTTGTGTGCATATATAGATATATATATAATATTAAATCTATATATATATATATATTATATATATATATTTATGTAATATCATCGAATATATATATACATTATATTTTAGATATATATAATATATTTATATATATGTAGTAT
>NC_061849.1:36351575-36356575 GCF_019202785.1 Penaeus chinensis | reverse complement strand
ACGACGACGACGACGGAGTCCCCGGCCCTCACAGCCCTGTCGCTGCTGACGGAGGGCTCTCTTAGGTCCCCCATCGCCTCCTTCGCCAGCGTTGCGCCAGCGAACTCTTTGTCCTACGAGGCGCTTCCCCCGCCGCCCTCGGCCAGGCCTCCGCCCACGGTCACCACGCCCAAGGGTCCTGCGACGCAAACGTATCCTTCCTCTTCCTCCAAGCCTTCCTCTTTGCCACCGCTCTCACGGACGCCGCGTCCTTCGATTTTGCCTCCGAGGGACTCCCGACCGTCTGCCGAGGAGCAGCCCACCTCGCCCTCTGCATTCCTTATCCCGAACAATCCCTGGGCCTTGTTCGTCACGACGCAAACAGCCCGACCACTTGTCGCGTCCCGACCGCCTCCTCAGCCGACCATCCTGTTCTCGGAAGCCTCGACGTTGTCCACAGAACTTCCTGAAGACCCAACGACTTTAGCCCAGTCTTTGCCACCATCATCCGTCCCGCCGACGATCTCCTCGGCTCTCCCAGCGACGACCTTTTCGGTTTTCCCAGCGACGACCTCATCGGTTTCCCCAACGACGACCTCCTCAGCTTTCCCAACGACGACCTTCTCGGCTTTCCCAACGACGACCCCCTCGGCTTTCCCAACGACGACCCCGTCGAACACCTACCCGCCAACTCCTCGTCCAGTGATTTACCGTCCTTTACCAACACGTCTTTCGCCATCACAGCCTCCTTCAGAATCCTCAGAGAATGCTATCGAGGGCACGAACGGGACCCAACAGGCCGCCGTGGTGACAGGTCGTCCCCCCATTGCGCATCCTCTCCCGCACCAGTCCGTGGGCCCCCCTTACCCCGGGTCCTGGGTGTATGTCCAGCCCCCTGGCTCTCAGAGGCCCCCTTTCCGACCTCATTACGGGAAGAGACCCATCACCAGGCCCTTCAGACCCGTCAACAGACGGCCTTATCCGCACCATAAGGTCAAGCCTCTCCGACCTCTGCAGCCCAACATAGGGGCGTCGTCCCACTATAAACCTAATCGCTTTGTGGAACCTCCAGTCAGCCGTGACCCCGAGACCACCGAGACAAATTCAACAAAGGTCGACAGCGAAGAGACTGAAGTTGAGTTTAACGAATTAGATAATCTTCCGTCAGCCTCATCTCCTGGTACATCTGAAGGTCGTTACCCGCAACTTATGCCAGGTTACTATCGCAAGGGGAACCGGCCCTTCCAGCTGGGGAAACTGGGGGATAACGCGACCGAAGGCGCCCAGCAGTCCGGAGGCGAGGAGAGCCTGGTGGACCTAATCAACCTCATAAAGTTCCTCGTGCCCCCGACGCAGCTTCAGCCCCCGAGATTCGTCCCAGGGGAGAGGCGGCCGCCGCGCCCGCCTGTGCCCTGGGGCAGCAGCCTGCTAGAGGCGCCTAAGCCTCCCGGCACCTCTCAGGCAGTGACGGTCAGCGTTCAAGACCAGACACCGAAGACCACTGGGCAGTTTCCCTTAGACTATGCCTTTATGGACGAGGACTATACCTCGCAGGGGCCGGAAGACGCAGGATCTGCAGGTCCAGTGAGAAACTCTACAAGTCAAAAGCCTCAAGCAATAGACCGTAAAGGTGAAAGGAACTCGACATCCCAGGAGAATATCATATCGAACGAGATCGGGTTTTCTAGAAGACCGTCCGCCGGAGAGCACGGCAGCACGATGAAGCTGAAGCTGTCTGTGTTGGATCCTCACGGCGCCGAGGAGGAACCGCTCGGCGGGCCCCATTCCGACCTCGGGGCGCTGGACGGCGGAGGGGCTTTGCAGGACACGACCCTGCGAGTGTGGGTCCTGTCCTCGCCGACGCCAGAGTCCTCGGCTAGTGCGGCAGACCCTTCCTCTGCCACCGAGTCCGCTTCCTCTGGGGAAGCCTCGACCGACGCCGTGTGGCCGTACGTGTCCCCGGAGCCGTCCAACGCGACGGACGCCGAAGGGTCCTCGCGCCCGCCCCCGCCGCCGCCGCCGCAACAGGGCTTCTGGCCGAGCCTTCTCAAAGAACTGTACTACTGGCCGAATTCCCAGAACCGCAGGACATGGCCAGTCCTTCACTGATTACTTGTACAACGTTGGGAGTAATTTGTGTGATAGATATTAGAATCATGACGTAGATTTATGATGATGATTTCAGTGTCGATCTGTGATAAACGATGGTACCACCGCACTTTTTGTATAGGGGCAGTATTGACCGCTAGGCTTTGTTGCCTCTGGGCATGAGACTATAGAGACTCACATTCTGGCCTCAAAAAAGAAAAAAAGAAAAAAACAAAAACTCTGTGTATCATCCTACGGGCATTTCCTTACAACTTATCAGTTTAAGATGTAACATAAATTCCTTTCTGTAAAAAGCAAAACTGGTGCAGCAATCTCTATCAAATTCAAGGTGACAGGTAGAGTTAGACCAAGGAATTACACGTCAATAAAAACTAGAAAAAAATCAGATGCCCAGAGTGCAATGAATGTTTTGCAAGGAGAGGCATATAGTTGATATCCATTTAGAGAAGCTTCTAGACTTGTAACTTTTTTATTCTATGTATTTTATGCTTTTGTTCTGCTGCGATTCAGTGTTTTCAATTATGTATTTTATTGCCAAGAAGTATAAAGACCAAACAGTTCTTTTCTAAACAAAACAAAAGGACTGTGACTTTACCTGAAGGTTAGAATACTAGATTAGGTACAATTATGTTTTGTTGATTTTTATCTGTAAATGAAAATAAATTTTTAAAAACTCACTATCTGTTTAAGATTAGGTGCTTAGCTATCATTAGGTAAAAAATGTCGGATTGCTGCCTATTATGGCACTGTAGCAGCTACAATATTCATAGCAACAATATTGATGAAAAAACAATGATAATTTGATAAAAAAAATGTTTAAGACGGAGGTGGTGATGATGAAAACTTTTACATAACAATCAACACCACTAACAGCAATAATAAAGATAACAATGATGATGATGATGATGATGATGATAATGATAATGATAATGATAATGATAATGATAATGATAATGATAATGATAATGATAATGATAATGATAATGATAATGATAATGATAATAATAATAATAAAAATAATAATAATAGAAGTAGTAATGGTAATAATGATGATAATAATAATAATAATAATGTTAATAATAATATTAATAACATAATATTATTATTGATATTATTATTACTAAAGATGATAGTAAAGATGATAATGATGAAGATGAAGATAGTGATGGTCAAGTTGATTTCGGTGAAGAAGAGGGTGAAGTTGCAGAAAACAAGAGGAATGATATTGACGATAATGATAATAACCTTAATATGAACTACAATGACAGTGATATTTCAGTGCTATTTCGAGCGCAAGTAATGATGATAACATTAAGATAAAAACAAAATAATCTGCTATAATGTTAATGATGATAACACGAACGATTTTTTTTTTAATGATAAAGGAAATAATAATGAAAATAACGATGGCGAAGCAACAGAAAAACAACAACATTGGTATAAAAAAAACAACATTATATTCCTTATAGATTTATTGAAATATTAAACAGATTTTCTTGACTTTAATATCTCCGGAAAATGTCGAAACGCAACATCATTTCTCAATAAACGTGTTTTGTATCTTTCTTTTCCGTCATGATGATGATATTGATGGTTGTGGTGATGGAGATGGTGATGGGGATGATGATGATGATGATGATGATGATGATGATGATGATGATGATGATGATGATGATGAGGATGATGATGATGATGATGAGGATGATGATGATGATGATGATGATGATGATGATGATGATGATGATGAGGATGAGGAGGAGGAGGAGGAGGAGGAGGAGGATGGTGGTAATGATGAGGATGATGATAATGATGATGGTAATGGTGATGATGATGATGATGATGAGGATGAGGATGAGGATGAGGATGAGGATGAGGATGAGGATGATGATGGTGATGATGATCATGTTGATGATGATGATAATGATGATATACCGACAACAAGAATAGTAAAGTAGATATAGCTAACAACAACAAGAAGAATAGCAATAACAGATAAAAGCCACGGAGACAATAACGATACCGAGAAAAAGTCACATCGGCGCTACGACTCCGGCCACAGACAGCACGCAATACGGCGGCAGTGAACAGGAACGATAAATCCCTGAAGGCCCAGATTTGCTTTTATTTTTTACTGCCATCTAGTGACGGGATTCCCCACCTGTTGTCGATGGCGAAACAGTTACCAGGGAGAGATTATCATAAGTGGCGGGGAATGTTTTATCTGCAGTTGATATATATTGAGAATCATGCAACCTGAGGGGGAATTGCAGTTCGTTGCATTACCGGTTACGTCTTGCGCTGCCACTGTTTGATTTATGAAATGGAAATCTTTGAGTCGGGCGTGGTTATCGCGATGAGAATTTGCTTGTTTCGAATGCCAATTTCAATTGGGTTTTGGGTAAACAGAGATTGCAATGTTAAGTGAATAGAGATGAGAGAAGACAAGAGGAATAGAACTATAATGTCAAAGATAAGGTGAGAATGGGTACTGCCTTCGGGCTTGAAAGTTGACTAGTATATATTTGCAAAGGCATGCATTTAAGGAACTTTGTATAAATAATTAACGAAGGAGCAGCAGGAAATGGCCATTTTCATAATGTACTCCGTACTCCTGTAGATGATTACTTCAGCATACATCATGTATGTGCCAGGTGTATAGGTAGGACTACGGATGTCCATAAGTGTTGTCATCGAGGGTGCGTGTGAGCTTCAGGCCGCCATGGGGAGGAGGCATCAGTCACATGTTGGTGGCGGTGTTCAAAAGGCATGCAAGGGCGCTGGCTTCGTCTCCTCGCTCGCGCCCACGCCTGCGTTAACGCCCGTCAATTTGTCTCGCCGGACCACAGTCTCATTCCTCAGAACCGCCCGTGGCACCGACCTCAGTTCCGGCCCACTAATCGCCCATGTGCCTT
>NC_061849.1:36331575-36336575 GCF_019202785.1 Penaeus chinensis | reverse complement strand
TGTTTGCTTAGAACCCATTAGCCACAGCACCAAGGGAAATGAATACATTGCAGTACATTTCTATGAGAATTGTATATACTACTACCTACTTTGTTTGCATTACTTTTCCAGTTCAACTGTGTATAGCAGCAGGATGATAATACTAAGAAGGGCTTAATTCTAAAATCATTTGACTCAGTGCATGCATTGCTTTACTGCTAACTGATAAATATATACTTAATCTGTGAATAATGATTAATACCAGATAATTATGTATGAGGGAATCTGACATCACATCTAAGAGGACATAAAGGTAATGTATTATCTCCTTGATGTACATGTGCACTTTATGGTTAGGATTTTGTTTATGTTTATTTGTTTATGTATTTACTTATTTTTATTGTTAAAGAATTATTTCTATCCATGAGAAGACAGTGGTAATGGTGGTTTATATGGACATGTATTAGTTGCTAGATTGGTCCTTTTATGACCATGACCTGTTCTTGCAGATTTTTCTTTTCTTGTTTCTGCCAGTCTCTTCAATTATTCAGGGAATAGATGGCAGGAAGGCAGGTGGGCAGGCTAACAGTATGACAGAAAGACAGGCAGGGAAGCAGGAATGAATGAATGATTGAATAAAGGAATGAATGAATGATGGATGGAAGGAAGGAAGGAAGGAAGGAAGGAAGGATGGATGGATGGATGGATGGATGGATGGATGGATGGATGGATGGATGGAAGGAAGGAAGGAAGGAAGGAAGGAAGGAAGGAAGGAAGGAAGGAAGGAAGGAAGGAAGGAAGGAAGGAAGGAAGGAAGGAAGGAAGGAAGGAAGGGAAGGAAGGTAGGAAGGAAGGAAGGAAGGAAGGAAAGTAAAAAATGAACAGACTGATAGGCAGGCAGCCAGAAAGGCAGGCAGACATTCAGATATTCAGACATTCAGACAGGCAGACAGGCATTTCATTTGGAAAGATGACAGATCCATCCTAGGTCATCATTAATGAGGTATTTACTTGCAATGTTTTATTCATGATAGTGTATTTGTTTCAGATCTCTAATCCAAGAGAGTTGAACTGACAGATATGGACATCAAACACAAAGAGGTGTGTATTTGCTTTCGTTTTTGCTTTGTTTATGATTGGCATTATCACCACCATTTCCTTTATTGCTTTTCTCTAGTGTTACTTTATTCATTATATTGAGGTGCAGCATAATCATGGTCATTTTTCCTTAATGAACTAACCAATAAATCCTTAACCATAGCTCCTTTCAAGGACTCTGGTGTTAATTTAAGTAGGAGACACATTCATAGACTTATGGTAGGCAACCATAGATGAACTGGATCTCTGCAATATAATAGTAATCTTCATTGCCAAATTCAAGTGCAGTCCAGCAGTCTTTTCAAGAGTTGTTGTCCCAAAACTAACATTTTTCTTTAACAGTAATTATTATTATCATTTTTTTCCCCCTCTGTGTAGCCTCTCGAATGACCAGTCTCCAAATGCAGATCATTATAGTAATGACAATAGAATAGGAAAATTCTGTCTCATACAAATGTTCTCCAAAGGTTTTGCAGTGGCTTCATGAGGTCTACGGAGAGGAACAGATCCCCGTGTATGAGAAGAATGAACGCAGCATCAACATCTTGCACAATCTCATGAAAGCAAGCAAGCGTTCAGAGGACAATGCTAAAGTTCTGGCTGCTGATTACACGAAGAAGGCTGCTGAGTATAGTGCTGAAGGTATAGTGTGTGGTGGATTCTAAAAATAGATTTTGGGAGTGTAGGTGTTTTTATTATTGTTATTGTTGTTATTATTATTATTATAATTTTATTATTATTAGTATTATTAATAGTATTATTATTGTTATCATTACTATTATTATTACTATTATTATTACTATTATTATTACTATTATTATTACTATTATTATTACTGTTGTTATTGTTGTTGTTGTTGTTGTTGTTGTTGTTGTTGTTGTTGTTATTGTTAGTTATTGTTATTCTTTTAGTTCTTTGCATTGTTGTAGTTATTAATGTTTTTATTATTATTATTATTGTTATTGTTATTGTTATTGTTATTGTTATTGTTATTGTTATTATTATTATTATTATTATTATTATTATTATTATTATTATTATTATTATTATAATTATGATTATGATTATAATTATAATTATAATTATAATTATAATTATAATTATAATTATAATTATAATTATGATTATGATTATGATTATGATTATGATATGATTATAATTATAATTATAATTATAATTATAATTATAATTATAATTATAATTATAATTATAATTATAATTATAATTATAATTATAATTATAATTATAATTATAATTATAATTATAATTATAATAACAATAACAATAACAATAATAAAAACATTAATAACTACAACAATGCAAAGTACTAAAAGAATAACAATAACAACAACCACAACAACAACAACAGTAATAACAACAGTAATAATAACAATAATAATAATATTAATAATAATAATACTATTATTATTATTATTATTATTATTATTATTATTATTATTATTATTATTATTATTATTATTATTATTATTATTATTATTATTGATGATGATGAAAATGATTAATATTATTTCCAGCAATGCAGAAGAGAAACTGGCTGGAAGCCCTGAAGTTCAAGCCAAATGATCTCTCTGAGGAAAGTCAGAAATCCCTTGCCGCCTTGGCCAACACAGCACAGGTAGGCAGGCAGTTAGTTAGTCAGTCAGTCAGTCAGTCAGTCAGTCAGTCAGTCAGTCAGTCAGACAGTCAGTCAGTCAGTCAGTCAGTCAGTCAGTCAGTCAGTCAGTCAGTCAGTCAGTCAGTCAGTCAGTCAGACAGTCAGTCAGTCAGTCAGTCAGTCAGTCAGTCAGTCAGTCAGTCAGTCAGTCAGTCAGACAGTCAGTCAGTCAGTCAGTCAGTCAGTCAGTCAGTCAGTCAGTCAGACAGACAGTCAGGAGAAATAAAAAACAACTGAAAAGTAGGGAAGGTTTCAGTAATGAAAGTCTTTAGTTTATTTTTGATATAATAAAAAAATTTGGTTCCTGTGTTGTTGTTGTCATTGATGGACATCCTTGTTAGATGCTAGATTTTTTTTTTTTTTTGTGATACTGTTTTGGGATAATCTGATTTGTTTTGATAGAACGCAGATTTATATGAATTGATTTCTGTTGACTAACAGGTTTACTATTTAAGATTTTGTTGCCTTTATAATATCATGTAGTTTTAAATATCCTAAAAGAGAAAGGAAAAAGATGAATTTCCAAGTAAAATAAAAGCTGTTTTGGGTTTTCACCTCTTGGAGTGTGTGGCCCCAAGTCAGACTGCCTGTTCTCTCTCTGAACGCAGGTGCTTGACGTCCAGACCCCCACCAGCACCAATATAGTGCTTGCTTTGAATCAGCTGGAAATGGATCACATGAAGGTAATTGTTTTTTTTTTTCTTTTTTCTTTTTTCTTTTTGATTTATTAAAAAAAAAAAATAGTATATGTATATAGATATTGTTGGTGTTAGAGAGTCGGTTGGATATAAATGTAGTAGCAGTGTTTCAGATGGAAAATGTGTTCATAAGAAATTATTAGAATTTATCATAAACAAAATATTGTTGCATGAAAAGCATGTTGAAAAAATAGTTTTGTTATGAGTCACATATTGATTAAAAAAATCTTTGAGAACAGGGTGAAAAGGAAATTCTAAGAAGAGAAAGCTTATTTATGTATATTAACGCAATGCCGCCGGGGAAAATGAAAAAAAATGGGGAAAATGCTGTGCTTATTTTCTATATTTTTTGTGAAATGTCTGCCCATAGATGGCTCTGCTAGTGCTTAGCCACAAAGGAGTCAATTAGTAGACCTTGTGACCTTATGTGATTTGAATTGGTGGGAAAATGTATTTTTTACTAGTGCTATGAATATCGATGGTGTTATTTTTATTATAAACATTATAATTATAATAATGTTTTTTAACATTAGTAACAGCAAAATAAGATAACGTAAATTATTTTCGTAAATCAAAGAAAAGGGTGAACGGGCAAGACAGGCAGTACTCGTAACTGGCTCATTGGTGACTTAGTACAAGTGTAGCCATCTATGTGTAAAAACAATCAAACAAGTACTCACAGTGGGCATAGAACGTGCGTACACGTCATACCCGTCGGCATTGGGTTAACACAGAATTCCTTCAGCAGTGGATTTAGTGCTTTTGATAGGAACCACAAAAATCTGTCTTAGGTCAGTAAAGTGGTGGAAAATCTCAATAATTATTTATAGTCTTATTTACATTATTATTTACAATTTGAATGATTCCAGGTTGTCAATGAATTAGAGCAAGAAAAGGGAAGAAAAGCTTGCCTGCTGGAAATGAGTCAGCAGTTATCCAGAAAACTAGAGGAAATAAAACGGTTGGTGGTTGGCTCTTGGTCACTGTAGAGGTACTTAACCCAGTCAGCATATATGGCAAGAATATGTGCCATGCCCACTGTAATTCAAGTTTATTTATTGTATTTACACATAGATGGCTCTACAAGTGCTTAGTCACCAAGGAGTCAATTATAAGTCTTACCTATTTCAGCCGTTTAGCCTTTTCCTCAACTTTCAGAAAGGGTCTTTTGCATTATTTCATTGTCTTAAATGTTATTGAGATTTTGATAACAATTGAATAATCATAGCATCAATAACAATAATAACAGTATCGATATCAATTTTATTAAAAAGAAAAATACAGTTTCCCGCCCATTCAAGGAATCGGGAAATCAGGATCAGTCACTAAGGTTACTGATAGACTCCTTGTGGGCTGAGCACATGTGGAGCCATCCGTATGTAACAACATTCACAAAAAACTGCAGGGGACAGAACATAAATCTGGGGTGGTTGGGTTAAGGCCTAGAGCATCTGTCTTAATGGAAATGATTGATAATTTCTATTAATTGGAGGTTGACCCAATATATATTTGTATTATCTTATTTTTACAATTAGTTAGTTTCATTAATA
>NC_061849.1:36321575-36324075 GCF_019202785.1 Penaeus chinensis | reverse complement strand
ACGAACCCCGAAAACAATATTCGTTTTGGCTCAAAAATAGAAAGAAAAACAAACCGAAAAAACTAATCTTTACGTACAATCAGTATGGTATGAAAACAAACATCCTTCATCGTCTTATGAGTGTAATTCATCTAGTCAAATGGTAGAGGGCAGCCTCTGAATGTACAGAATGTCGAGCATTCACCTTAACGCTAAAATGTGCTATGCTTTAATCATAAACTCTATATATATTAATAAAATAAAGATTATACAGGATTATGCTCAGCTTATCAATCTGGTACATGCACATTATGAGTCGGCAAGATAATATATCACAACCTCACATTATCTGCACAAATATACATGGACTTTGGTACAATATTCTGAGATAGGATTGGCTTACAACTATTACTGATTATTCATATGGTCGAAAACTAGTTAAGTACAAAGCCTATTACGATGATACAGGGTATTTAACATTCAATTTTGGTACTAAGGAAGGGGTTGTATGGGAATTCTGATAAAACCAATTGGAAAAAAGTTGTCGCCTGAAAGTACTGATTTCTTATGATTTATTTTTCCATCACTATATGAATTTACAACATGATATAGTTTCAGTAATGCTGCATGTAACACAATAAGGCATTATATATCAATAACAGCTGCTAACTTATTTCGAAAGTAAGTTATATTCATAAACTCAGAGTGAGGGTGAGAGTAAAATCTGATTGTTATGAACTCAAATGCCACGCGGGACCTGAGGGATGAAGCCTCTCTTAAACCGTGGCTGAAAGATATTGCTCGTCTGAAATACCAACAAGTGAGCTGACGTGGAACTGAAACGAGTTCCGAAAGAATCCAACGGGAAATAAAGCGGGGAAAGGAAAAGTACAGCTTTGATAAACACATCAGTTAAATATTCAGTTCATGTTCTAACTTCGCAAGGAAAACGTAGTTGAGCTTATATAACAAACACTCTGGGTCTTTGTTCGCATATCGTTTGCTATATTCTCAGAAAATTGGATTTCACGAATCATTTTGATCATATCGTTCAGAAGCAGAAGTCTTCGAGTCTCCTTTTCTTTTCCAAAAACAACAACTTGGATCATCATATGAGCCACAGAGTCTCAAAGCACCAAACACGAGAGGCTCACAATGAAACAGGGAGCTTTGTGGCTATCACGATGTAGGGCGCAATAACCCTTCACAGAAGGTAAAGTCCGTCGTGTTGGCAATCATATATCCTTACATTCAAATTCTAAAGTCATTTGTGTTTCAAGGACTTAAATCTAAACAAAAATAATATCTGAATCCGCACTTTTCTTCTCGTCACTTCCATTCACTCACACAAGCAAAGCGATTTGTAATATGCGTAATTCACTAAAAAACTGACCTCACCCTACGTTTGTACCCAATGCCCCAAAACCTTGGATATTGTCAAAGAGAAATGCAATCGGAACAAAGCACTTAGAACATCACCGGAGGCATTTTAGATTTTCGAGATCGAAAAACGAATGAGGGTCAACGCGACCGTTTCTCTTTCCTCGGCCTCCCCCCGTTACTGCGCCTGCGGCCACGATAGCGGCCCGAGAGACGAGCGGCGCACAGGGCGGGAGGCCGCTGGCTGTCAGAGTCTCTGCGTGCGGCTGGGCGAGTAGCCGCGAACTCCGCCCATGTGGAACCATACCCGCGCCGGTCGAGGCGATGGCGGTGGTCAGACAATGGTGCCTTGGAGCTGGATAGAAGGTACGGAGGCTTCGGATCCGCACTCCTCAGGCGGAGTGACCTGCGGTGCAAGGAACAACTTGGCATTAAACAGTGAAAGGGAATTGTCCTACTTGGTGCTGGTGCTTGTTTATTTTGGAAGTCTGTATGTACATATCACTCCCCCACACGCACGCGCATGCGTATTACACTGCACACGTATTTATTTACATGTACCATATATACACAGTTAAACGAAGATTTGTGTGGATTGCCACGGCAGATCCACCTTAATCTCTCTGTAAGAACAAGACACAATATTTCTGCACTCAATGCATCTCATACACTGGAAAAAGATCTGCCATGAAAAAAGCGAGTTGTTATTCTATTCCCCGCACTGCGGCAAATGTTTCCCCTTAAATGTTAGATATATATCGTTTAATACTGTTTCCAAAGATAGCCATTGAACTTTCCCTTGAATTTGCCAAAAGGCTAGAACAATTTGCACGACAGCCAATAACCAGATGTAGGTTACGACGGTGCTCTTCAACCTTCTGATGGCGTCCACCCCTGGCAATGATTGGATAAAAGCTGCCCGCTCTGCTCTCGGATCTCGGGCATTTTCATTGACTAATGGCTGTGTATGAGACACCTTTGTTTTGGGACCTCTCAGGCACATATCTGGTACCCCAAAAATATTACGTTAAAAAAAATGTATAATCATAAATTCGCATTCAGTTTTTGGGAACATTTAAATAATCTCGAGATATGATCTCAAAGATGTAACTTTATCCTGCCAGGTGGGCATGTCTCGTCC
>NC_061849.1:36306575-36311575 GCF_019202785.1 Penaeus chinensis | reverse complement strand
TATATATATATATATATATATATATATATACATACACATATATACACACACCCAAATACCCACGTGTGGATTTTGTATGTATAAATATATCTATACAGATTTGTACGTGTATAAACGTATCCATACATAGACATATCCCAGCAAACAAACACACACATGTATGTGGATGGATGAGCTGATGGTAAAGAAATGACAGAGAAAGACCAAAGATACATAACCACATGTCCTAGTCATCTTCGATCAAGACACTACGCAAAAAGGGGAAGGCAATGTTGGTCACAAAGATAAGACTAATGCTATGAAAAAGCCAATAATTGACGCGGTGGAGTCACTAATATTAAGTGTACGATTTCGTATAAACTGAGAAGTTGGATGTTATAAAAGGCCATGTTAATACTCGAGCACTCTAACTCTCACTCACTCATTCAGAAATACTGTATACAACACACACGCGCGCGGGTGTATACGGTATACAGTAGTTTTGTATGAGTGAAAGTGTGTAACGGTCCATGTATTTGCATTTACATGCATACATTTTCGAAATACTTCTGAATTTCATCTCAAACAAACAAACAAACAGAGGTTGAAATAAGTCGATTTGTTTACAAGAGAGGAAATCCACATGGATTTCGAAAGTGCTGTAAACACTCTACCGTTTTGACACTACGGCAGAAAAACCCACAGCGCATAAACTAGATTTACAGAAATTAAGACAACCGTTTCGGACTCCAAGAGTTTCCTAAACGGTTGTCCCAGTTTCAATAAATCTAGTTTTTGCATTGTTTGTTTTTTTTGCATTGTGTATGCATGTCTGTATATATGTATATATGTGTATGTGTCTGTGTATATATAGGTGTGTGTGTGTTAAATTGAAAAAAAAAAAAAAAAAATGCACACCTTGAAACACTGTATTCCTTTTTCGAGAAACTGAAAGGCATGTTTTCATGTGAAATGGAGGAAATGTGAAGACATTTTTTGCGATGAAACATCCACAGCATGAAAGCACGTAGTTCTCTGAAAATAAATTATGCCTTTCGTGATATACCTCTCTACCCAAATATCAAGAGCAAGAACCACAAGTAGAAGAGACATCAGTAGGCCCTCCTAGACCATGACACAACTGGTCATTCACAGGTGCTCGCACGGATGCGAATCAATACCGATAAGCAGTTTAGATTATTCAGGCGAGTCGGTGCTGCTTCAGTCTTCTATTCTTCCTTTGTAATCACGAAATTTCAGCTTGTAAATTCTTTAATATATATATTATATATATATATCATATATATATATATGAAAGGAGAAAACACAACCGTGTTGATACTATGGTATAAAATCCCACAATGTAAAACTAGATTTATTGAAAATGAGACTATAGTTTCGGAATCCACCTGGATTCCATCTTCAATAAATCTAGTTTTACATTGTGGGTTTTTATACCATATATATATAAATATATATATATATATACATATACATATACATATATATATATATAATGGGTGTAAGAGATATTCCTGGTTTAAAGGTCAATGTAATCAGTTCTGTTCAGTAGAACTATGCCCCTTCCTTTATCAAGTTTTGTTATTACAATATGTTCATCTAACTTTCAATTTTGAAGACACATGAAATCAGAGGAAATCAGCTCCCGGTTTTGTTGTACATAGATGCTATTGGCCATAAAGGATATTTTCCTGTAGATTGAATTATAAGTGTATTTATAGATATTGCAGTTCTTCATTAAATAACAAATTCTTTAAAGAGGAATAAAAAAAAAAAAAACAATAACAAAACGCATGTGGATGGATGTCTATAAAATATCATGGATAAATGTCTTAATCTCTTCCTTTCGCATAATTTTAATTTGCCTCAAGGTCTGTCAGAAGGATTCCGCTAAAAGTTACTGACGGAAGGTTTAAAGATATGTAAGAAGAGGGACTCGCCAGTAATTAGATTATGGCGAGGATCAGGAAAATATTAATGGTTCGTCAACACTGAATTCTTCGGGGGAAGAAGGGCCTGCTAACGGTAGGGTGAAAAAAGGTAGCGGGTTTCTGTCTGTCTCTCTCTTGGGTATGTTGCCCGTGGGTCAGGGACCAATGGCTTAGAATGAACTCGTGATTCAGAAGAAAGTTCAAGGATTCTTCGATAATACACGACTTTTTTTTTGAGGAGGTTCGCAACTATGAAACTTTCTTGTGTAATCATTATCATAATCTTAATATCCTCATTTTAACTAGAAAATCCTAAAGGGTATTTATTTACATTTTGGATGGGAGAATATGAACTAAGTTGAGCCAAATCCAAGGAACTTTGGAAACACAAACACACTCTCTGATGGTCTCCATCTTGTAAGGCTGTCATGTCTCCGGTGCATTGGTATCATCAATGCTGTGACGTTATTTCAGTCACTCGAGCATCAGCACAGCCAGGACAACGATGTAACATAAGTAAATGCCTGTATTTAGCAAGAAAGGGTTACGTCGATGAGCATTATTGACACATCTAAAAATAAAAGAAATAAAATCAGCGAGTCCGTTGACTCATAAAAGAATCCAAAAATCGAAGAGTACAGTGACAATTACTAGAGAGAGATATACAGTACTAATACGACACGAGGTCAGTGACCTGACCTTGCCCAAGAGAAACATCTGTTTCGATGTCTCTCTCGGTCTCTGTCCTGCCGCCTCTGATAATTGGCCCATTTAGCCCACGAAGTTACTTCTAAGATATGAGCTTATAAGAAAACACACTTATAAAAAGAGAACTATACATCTCGATGATTTGAGCCAAAAATTGGTTTTAAATTATATCAGTTTTCCACAAATAATCCAGGATTTCCTACCAAACCTACTGTATTTCTTATGATGATGCCTTTAGTTTTGTTCTACACTCGCCATGAAAAAGCTAATCAACCAAGCCCCATGCCAAGGCCAACCCTCCCATTAACCCCAACCTGCCAGTAATTTCTCATCCAATCCTTCTGACAACTTATGACACGACGAGGGAATGCAATGGCGATGAGGATAACAGTAATACCAGTTAACGATAATGATTATGATTATGATGGTAATGATTACGATTGTGTTAATGATAACCACGGTCATGGTAATTTACGTTAATGACTCTCATGATGATAAGTGATGATTAAGGTGATAATTATTATTACGGTAATGAAGATGACGAAGCTGCATTAGATTTATCTTTAACAAATGTAGTAAGTCGGGTGAGTTTTGCTTAGGAATAAAAATAACGAAAATTGTAATTAATAATAATAACAGCAGCAACAACAACAATAATAATGATAATAATATTGATAAAAATAACAAATAGCATTAATACTATAAGCAACTAAATATACATAGAAATGTCGAGCATAATGCTTACAGAAATACCTGTAGTAATGATAACGGTAATGGTAGTAACAGCAGTGATAACATGAATAAGTAGATAAGCCTAACCTATGGTCAAATTCTTATTAACCCATTCGCCCCGGATTTATGTTCTGTCCCCTGTAGTTTTTTTGTGAATTTTGTTACCTACAGATGGCTCCACATGTGCTCAGCCGGCAAGGAGTCTATCAGTAGGCCCGAGTGACCGATCCTGATTTCCCCATTCCTTGCATTGGCGGGGAAATTATTACCATTGTTATCGATACTGTTATTATTGTTATTGATGTGATGGTTATTAATTTGTCATTCAAATATTTTAGACAATGAAATGATACAAAGGACCCTTTCTTAAAGTGAAAGAAAAGGGTAAACAGGTGAGATAGGTAGTTTCTAATAACTGGCTATTTGGTGATTAAGAACTTGTAGAGCCAGCTATGTGTAACTTCAATATATAAACGTGTATTACAGTAGCCATGGCATGTATTCTTGCCATATGGGGCGAATGGGTTAAGCTACTTCAAGAGCTGATAACATTCCATAGTTGAAACAAGCGAATGTCAGAACTTCAGAAAAATTATACTTTTTCGAAATGATTAGATAATACTTTCGAAGATGGGACTTCACAAAAAAGGGAGGTGGTGGATAAAATATTGCAAGCTTCTGTGTAGTGGCAAAATAGTTTATATATTAATCCTATATGGGTGATGACTTTACATACATTCTCTAATGCTTAAGAAAGAGATATAATATAAAAAGGGCTATTGCTAAAGATACCTTCCTTGTAAACAAATGGCACAGTACTCCAAGGGCAAAGAGCAGATAAAAGGGTATTACTTGGGGTTCCCAACCTGCACTCCGAGCATGACCCAGAAGTGGGCTGTCAATACTCTTCTAGTTTTACGGAAGGCAGCTTTGTAATTCGTGGTAAGGGGGGACGAGACATATCTTAACTACCACAGCTTATCTGGGTTAGAATGTGGGTGCCTTTGGTAGATATTTTACAGCCAATGATGACTAAGTCCTACTTGAAAGATGACCGCTACTTTTGGTGATGGAATGTCTGATGGGTCGTTAAGAATTTAGCATTGTTTAAGCACGTGGGCCGCACACTGGAAAAGGTTGGGAACCGCTGCACCGGGGTCAAATAGGATCCAGTAGCCTCAAGCAGCTTCCATACAGTATCACACCGACTCTCGCATGTCTTACACAGAAGAGAACAACAGCGTTTCACAGAGATCTTACCTGCACTGATGCTCAAACTCTATATATTTTGTGAAAGTGCTCGACATTGTTTAATCTAGGAATATGACGCCACAACAATCACAGTGCCATATCCAAGTGTATCAAAATATAACACCATTTTCTGAAAATGTCATAGCTATAGTGGAAGGGCAGTGAAAGATAATAAATCCAGCCAGTGCCTACCTTTTAAGAGAGAATGCTTTTTAACTTCCCTGATGCTTATTCTGCCACTGTTGATTGTGCACGTGTGCACAAGTACACAAAGTGCCCGTGCAATTTTGTTTTCATTAAATTCAGTGCTTTCATACTGTGGTTATTGTCATCTTTCCTTATCTGAGCTGAATGTGAGGGTCTGGTAGCAAGGACTTG
>NC_061849.1:36294075-36296575 GCF_019202785.1 Penaeus chinensis | reverse complement strand
TGTGTGTTGTGTGTTGCGCGCGCGCGCGCGCGCGCGCGTGTGTGTGTGTGTGTGTGTGTGTGTGTGTGTGTGTGTGTGTGTGTGTGTGTGTGTGTGTGTGTGTGTGTGTGTGTGCGTGTGCGTGTGCGTGTGCATATGTGTGTGTGTGTGTGTGTGTGTCTGTGTGTCTGTGTGTTTTACGTATGTACTATTTGATTGTGTAATGATATGGTTTTTATGATAACGAGCTGAATTTCACAAAACAAGAAAGATATGCCCTACAAACCTTACGCCCAGAAAACACGATAAAACAATACAACAAAACAACAAACGAAAAGATAAATAAAAAGAGCAAACCAACAAAAGGCAAAGGAATGAGAGCCCCGAGCGAGGGCCGCCCGAGAGCCGGGAATCGTACCGAGGTGAGGAAGCCCGAGCCCGGCGCCTGGTCCACACCGAGCAGCAGGCGAACGAAGGTAATGAGGTAGTCCTTCACGAACGCCTGGTACAGCAGCGTGTCTAGCATGCTGGCTGAGAACACACTTCCTGCGGCGAAAGGCAGCCGAAACATATAGGAGATGTGCGAGCCCCGTTCCTTCTCCCGCTGTGGATGAGATACAGGATTATTTAACATTCTGTGGTTCAGGGGCGTCGAGGGAAAGGAGGAGGGGGGGGGGGGGGTTGTGAGTCTCTCTTTAGCAATGTATTCCAGAAGTTGTTGGATATATATACTGTCTTTCTTTATTCTTTCTTTCAAGGAGAGCTAAGTAAGATCTACGTCAACTTAGGTGTAATTTCGAGGGTTGAGCCACTTGTGCGGGGTGTGGTGTCCTGTGACTGTCATTCAGCAAGTGGTTACTGTACACTCTACAACACTAAAGGGTGCCTGTGTTGATGGGCATAATGTAACGTAATAATAAGCTCATATACTACTACAAGATACCATATTTTTTCTTCATTATAACCAAAAGCCAATTGAAAAAAAACATTAATAGTTTAAATTTTTGCGTCTTCAGTTTTGAAATTTGATTTAATGTCATGGATGTCTCTCTGTACTAAAACAATCACTCTTTATTGATAGTCAGTGAAATTACCATATCATAAAAGACTATGAACAATGATTATACAAACTTTTCGTCGTTGTCATAAAGTGAAGATGATGGGAAATGCATGCAGAATTTTAAAACATGGTTGTGCAAACAGCTATTTTGTAAAAAATGACTTAAAAGGAATATTAGAGAAAAAACGGAAAGAAACATGCAATATCATGAAACAACCAAAACAAAAAAAGGGAAAAAAAGAAAATTTTTGGATTTGGGGAAAAAAAACAAACAAAAAAAGGAAAAATATTGTGTAAAAAAAAAAAAAGGCGATTAAAATTTTTTTTGTTTTTTAAGTCAAAATTTATACTTAAAGCATGTGCATATCAATTTTTAAAAATACATATTATATATATATGCATTTTAAAAATATTTTTTTATATATATATTTATTTTTATATATATTTATATTTATGTATTTATTTTTAAATTTCACACCCAACAAATATATATATAATATATATATTTATATACATATAAATTTTCACACACACAAAACCCCCATAATTTAATACATACATATAATTTCATACTTTTAAAATATAAATTTTTATTTTATATATTTATATTTATATATAATTATATATTTTTATATTGTGTGTGTTTTGTGGTTGTTGGTGTTTTTATTTATAAATATTTAAAATTTTAAAAAAATTGAAAAAAAATATTTCATATATACATTTCATATATATATCATTTATTATATATATATACACACAACAACACACACACATTTTTTTAATATAAAATATATATATTATATATATATACATTTCATATATATATATACAAAAAATATACTTTCTATATAATTTCATTTTATATCATATATTATATGTATGGTTTTTTATATATGTTTTATGTATATATGTATATTATACCCCAAAAAACAACAAAAACCACACACACACACACACACACACACACACCACACATTTTATAATATATATATATATTTTATATATGGTGTTGGGGTATATATATGTATTTTTTAAAAATATAATTAAAAAATATATAATGTTAATTTTATATATATATTTTATAAATTTTATAAAATTATGTATATGTATATTTTTATATAATATAATTTTTATATATTTTATTTATGTACACACACAAACACACACACACACACACACTTTTTCACACACCCCCACACACCCCACAAACATATATATATATATTTTATATATGTTTACACAAACTTTCATGGGAGGGATTATATATTATAAATATATATATACATATAACAACATAATACATTAATTATATAAATGTATATATTGGATATATTATTTTATATAAATATATAATATATAAATGTAATATAAAATACACACCACGTATATTTAATATGTATATAATACAATTATATATGAAAAATTATTTTAATAAATATATTATATTATAAATTATAATAT
>NC_061849.1:36284075-36286575 GCF_019202785.1 Penaeus chinensis | reverse complement strand
CTGACCAGTAAAGGTCAGACAATGTTGTCCCCATCTGAACTCAAGAAGGGAAAGTAAAAAGCTTTTGCAAGGACAGTATGCAACGACGTGAAAGCAACAGGTAGTCCTACGAGCCCTGCAGAATAGCCTCTTTGGCGGGTCATTTGATTTCCCTCGAACCCAGTCAAGTCTGGACGGCATTCACTGCGACCAAAAAGCTAAACAGAGGGAGATTGTAACTGTGCTTCCTTTATGAAGAATTACCTTGTGGATCCAAATGATGAACCTGGCTAAACTTACACAGTATGCGGGATACCTTGGTATACTGTATATCTGCAACCAATGGAACAATTATACCAAAATCTATATGACTAATAACAAATCCTATGTCCTATATTTTCGTTACCTCGATCCCCTGGTTTGTATGTAGTTATTCACGAACCCAAAGCAATTCCTTCAATGAAGCATATAAATGTACACTTGAAGCGAGTTCTACGACGGCCCTAAAACCGCCGGAATACCTTCAACGTATCTAAACCCAAATTGCACTCAGAGGGGGCGCTGGGTACGGGCAAAAAGGGAAGTCACAGAAACGCCACAAACAATCCAAATATGCAACAAAAAGGCAGGGTTTTCTACCGATCTAGAGCTACCATAAAAAAAAAACAAAAAAACAGAAAGAACCAGAGTAAGGGATACGTTACAGCTTGAAAACTTGCGTCAAATATACACTTGCTATCACGACTATATTGCACTGCCAGAATTCCTAAAACCAAAGCCTGTGTCACCAAGAAAATCCGAATGAATGGGTTCAATCCTGACAACGGAACGATCATAAATTGACAATTACAGTATCGATACATTGTGTATGAATAATCAATAATGACTTGCAGGGAAGTGAACTTTATTCAGAATCTGCCCCTACCATAAAGGACAACCAAACACAACCAAACACACAAAGCGGTGCAATTTAGGCCATCCGCCCTTCGCTTCCCACGGCTCCCCTGCCTGACGGTCGTCCAAGGAGCCGGTCCTCACAGACGCTGGAACCAGGGGTAGGATCCACATTATATATATATATATATATATATATATATATATATATACATTTACCATATTCCATATATGTGTATACACACACACATATATATATATATATAGAAATATATATATATATGTATATATATATACATATATATATATATATATATATATATAAAAACACATACACACACCATATGCAATATATACAAACATATATTTATGTATATATATTTATAAATACATATACACATACACATATACACATAACATATGCAATATATATATATATATATATATATATATATATATATATATAAAAACACCAGACCTAAGAATTAATTTTGAATTTTCATAAAAATATGAAGGGTTGTAACATCCGAGCACCATAATGTACCGCTGCCTATGCTCAGTGCCACTTCCATGTCTCTGCAAAAGTCGGTTTACCATCTACTAACGACTCGTGACAGCCATCTTACCATTCTCATCCTATGACCGCCATGCTGTGGGATCTTCTCCATCGTTCATTTAATAATTCTTTGCTAGCTTTTAACGGAAGGACCGGCAAACTAACAAACACACAAACAACACCCACATGCACAAATAAGTAACTTCACATACGACAAAGAGGACATTGTGTAGCTCAAAGCAATGCAGAAGCGCATGCTCCAGCACTTCATTAACTGGTGTTGTAGTAAACGTAAACAGGTAAACAACACAGCTCATTATCGACCATTCCCTTAAACTATATGACTATAAGTGTGTCCAGGTTAAATGAACATATGGACAGAGAACCCCATTACTTTTTCAATGCATCTTGTAAGCAGCGTTTCCATTTTAGTTCATCATATTTTCTTCTGTTTATCTTTTTTAAAATGGATATTTATAGGAATTTAATTTAGATTTGGTTATTACTGTTAGTAATCATGTTTGTCAAAATCTTCAGACTTCAGACTGCTTTTAACATTTACCCTTGCCCATATTCTACCAAAAAACATTTCGGTATAACATTTCTCTGATTCCAGCTGTATATCTATGTATTTCTTCATGCAAACACAACTTCTATATTCTTTACTGTAATGTAGTCGTCTCCCAAAGCATTCGAACGTCGAATGTGACTATATTCAGACTTAACCACTCTGTCTAGGTATATTTTGGGATTAATTATTAAGGCCCGTGGGAGAGTACCCTCCATTTACGTGGCCTGCAAGTCAATATGACATACTGCTGAATAGTAAAGTTACATGCACTCAGAGGAGTCGGTCTTTTCTGACCGACTCCTCTGAGTGTCCTACCCAACTCTCCTTCTTTACTGAAAGGGGCAAGCTATATACAAATCCGTTAACCTATTATCTGGAAGTAATTGCCTCGTTATAATTAAAATCTTTCCTTTAATAACTCTCGAGGTGATGTTAAAATAAAATCTAAAATATTAATGGGAATACTGAACTATATTGTAGTTTCTTATAATGATATCGAA
>NC_061849.1:36264075-36269075 GCF_019202785.1 Penaeus chinensis | reverse complement strand
TAAGAGGGAACCACGAGATGGCGTCAAGGAAAGCTACGTCGGGTCTGCGTTCCAACAGCAGGATGATCGGGTTTAGCGAAGTCTTCGGTCTGGAAGTGAAGAGAGAGAATGGGGGCAGTTAGTATGTTGGAACATTGGGATTGAAGCATATTGGTGTTTTAGGACTATTTTACGGGACTGGGGTTGGTTGTGGCGATGTTGAGGTTGTTTTGTTATCGTTGCTGCTGTTGTTAGTCGTTATCGTTATCATCATCTTAATTATTACCATTATCATTATCATTATCATCATCATAATCATAATCATTATCATCATCATCATCATTATCATCATCATAATTATCATCATCGTCATTATTGTCACACCACACCACCACCGCCACCCTCACAATCCTTCCCACCATACCGAACACGCACTATCATCACGCCCCACACACACGCACACACACAAGCCATCGGCCTCGAAACCACTCACCGGAAATGAGCTCTAAGAGGAATGAGGAAGTTGTAGATGCCATTGCTAGCGTAATCAGCAGCTAGGATCACAGCGCGGTTTTGCCAGTTGTATTCCTTGGCACTTCTGTAACTGCAGTGCTCACACACCTGCGCGTTGAGGGAAAGGTAGAACAGGTCAGGATTATAACACAAAACTAACATCAAAAGTAAGAGGAAAAAACTGCTTATGCAGTTACATTCTTTTAAACAAAAAAGTAAAATAAAAATGATTATACAGTCACATTTTCTTTTCTCATGTAGCCTACCTGTACGCATTTGTGAGACCTGTCTACGGGTAATTTAACTTTCCTTATGAATCTGGTGGGGACTACGAGGAAAGCTTTATATAATCGTTCGTGTCTCTCTACAGATTAAGCTTTTATTGTTCTTGTGTCATGAAAAGGTTGAGAGACTATTACGTCATTCAGCAAACTACACTGCTTATAAGCAGTTGAAATTCCTTCAATACAAACTCTGTATTTATAATTACAAAAAAATATTTAGTAAATCAGTGCATATATGTGAAAAGTTGGACAAAAATACTATAGCATTGACTGTAGGCTGAAGAGCATTATTGCGTTTTGGAATAAAAAAGTGCTTGTGGACTGAAAAATTTATTTTATTTTCCAAACAGGATTTGTTATCATGGCTATATTGCACACATATACTCGCATCTCCATTTAAGATTGGCGAACAGTATAGAATTCACATAATCTCTCGCCACCATAAAATACATAAATATCATGATATATTGACCAGAACAACTGTTAACTTTCAAATAAAACTTTCTTAGATCTTAACACATACCAGGCACAAAGCACCATTAATATCGCTGATGCCTTAGCACTGGTTGCCTTGAATCATCATGTTAGACTATTTAGTAATTAAAACATATGGGACATAACTGCCGACAGCAATTATTTTTTACCCATTTCAACTTCTTTGAATCTCTACCTTTCAAAAATGTTAATATGGATATCTATCTACATAAACACCGTGTCACGTTACATAAACATACTTCGTGTTACAAATACAGTGTAGAATAAAACCAGTCGGAGAACTACTCGGTATAAAGACAAGTAAATTAAGTAAATTTTTTTACAAGAAAAATATAAGGAAAGTGATGAAGTATTCTTTTAAGAGTTAGCTTTTAGTAATTTTATATCTGATGGTGAAAGAACAATTCTGTTTAGTCTTAACAGATTAAAAAGAAAAGGTGGAAAAGAAATTCTAGCCACTAATTACTGAATGAATTATTAAAAGAAAGTGATCATACATACACACGTATACAATTATACATGTATGTATATATGTACATATATGTATTTATATGTATATATATAATAAACTATCCAATAACTGAGTCAAGCCGCTCATTTCAGATCTTTACTGAAGCTGCAAGAACAACAGTGTAGGCGATGCAGACAAATTACCACATTCAGTTTGAAAGTCATGAAATCATTATCACACACAAAACATAAACATTCCAAAAGAAAACATAGGTGAGGTCTGTATCACGTAATAACCACACAAAGCCAAACTGAATCGAGGTTGTCATTCGTCTCTCGCATGAACCTCAGTTGATGATGAAGCCACAACGACTACTTATTTCAGTTCTTTCATGCTGTGTCTCTCCGCCGAGGAGGAGGAGGTCCTCGGGCGGGGACAGTTGATGCGCTAACGAGGTTGTTCTGCCATGCTACACAATACCAAATACGCTGGCAGTCATAACATGGAAACCAAGGTAAAAAGGAAGAGAAAAAGGAAAAAGGAAGAACAAAGAGGAATATTTATGGCCAGGTACTAGCAATGGAAAAGAAGAAAAAAACAAATCATTTGCATCTAATACTTGGAAGTGTAAGAAAAAGTAAACAGAAAACGGAAACTAATCAAATCGTTTTGGAATTGCCCAAGTGTAAACTGACATTTTTTTCGTTTATGGGTGAAGTGAAAAAGAAAAGAAGAAAAAAAGAAAAACATTTATTTTCATTGCCATATACATAACATGGTATTGAAATGTAACAGGTGAATACAGCTGAAAATTATCAATTGATAATCTCAACAAATAAAATGTATGTCAAAAGGAACAAGATACAAGTAAACATGCAAAACTTACAGGACTGATACTACTCTGAAAAAAACAAAGAAAAACAGTTAGCTACAGAGCAGGTCAACAAAGGAGAGTGGTTGAGGAAATACACACAGCCACAGACCATCACCCGTGTACAGTTTCTAGCTACAACTAGGCCTACGACAGACAGAACACCACAAAAACATTTCATTACTCTTCGTAAACTAGCTTTTATGCCACAGTGAAATAAAAGAAAAAATGAGTATGATACTAATTGGCAAATGCATACTCTTACGTTCACAAGATGCTACATGCTAAGCTATAGTCACAGATTTATAGTAAACATTGACTGAATAGTAATATAGACAAGAGTTCGATGTACCAACATTATGAATGTTTTAATTCTGGTGCTGGAAAATCGTTTGTCTGGTGAACATCAAGGCATCATTGAATGCAGTGAGTTCTATGGCAGAGTGACATACTGTAAAGCAACTGAAATTGGTGTGGTAATAATGCACTGTTTGTGTTTTGTTTTCCTCCAGATTTTGATGAAACTTTGACTGGAAAATATACGTTATTAGAACTCTTTGAGACACGAAGAAAATCTGAAAGTAAGATCTGGGACTCGGCACAGATATCACTGGTACATTTGAGAACAGATGTTAGAGGGAAACCCGAGATGCAAATACAACTTGTATTTTACATCGTGGGCTGTGATTCTAATGGTATGAATGCGCCTGATGCTGGCGAAAATAATCATGAAAAAAATGCAGTCCACTTAATACTACGATCCTGTCAGTCTATCCCAAATGAAGTTTGTGGATGAAATGAAGGAACACACACACACACACACACACACATACACAAACACACACACACATATATATGTGTGTGTGTGTGTGTGTGTGTGTGTGTGTGTGTGTGTGTGTGTGTGTGTGTGTGTGTGTATAGTGTGAGTGTGTAGTGTGTGTAGTGTGTATAGTGTGTGTGTGTGTGTGTGTGTGTGTGTGTGTGTGTGTGTGTGTGTGTGTGTGTGTGTGTGTGTGTGTGTGTGTGTGTGTGTGTGTGTGTGTGTGTGTGGTTATATGTAGGTCATCAAATAGGATTTCCTCTGTCTTTTCCATTCAGTTCAACGGAATATTTCTGTTATGATCAAATCATTGTATTTAATATATTTTCCTTTCTTTCATTATCATCTTTGTACAATGGATCCATAGTTAGATTTCTCCGCGTTACTCTACCTAAGTAATTGTCCTTTAGTAGAAAGAAAGAAAGAAAGAAGGAAAAAAAAAAAAAAAAGCAATCCGTGAACATATATCATCAGACGTATAATTATCACAAAAAATAAATCTGTCAGTGTCCATTCACGGATGCCACTTGATATTTCCTAGCAATTTATTTTCATTTAATCCTGAAACTGATTTCGCTTCGCTTGTGACTGCTGCAAACAACAGCTGTCAACCTCCAGTTTTCAGAAGAAACACACTAATTCTCCTACACAGCTTATGGTGTTGTTGCCCCTAACGAGCCCTTCCCGAGGGAGCCACGCCCTCCCATCATCCCTCCTTGCGGGCGTGTTGCGCCGCCCGCGAGGCATAGGAATGTGGCTTTAGGTTGCCTGTCGACGAGGCTTATCTGGTGTGGGGATCATGTGGAGCCTTGAAATACATCGTGTATGTGTGTATATATTCACATATATATGTATATGTATATGCATATGTATATGTCCGAGTATATGTATATGGATATATATATATATATAAATATATATATATGTATATATATATATATATATATATATATATATATATATATATATTGAACACACACACACACACACACACACACACACTCATATACATATATATATACACACATGCATATATACATGTGTGTGTGTGTGTCTAAATCGATGCATATATATGCAGCACCAATACCCTATCAATAAGAGAAAGAAAACCATGACGTAGGAAACCTACAGCTTCCTGTTCCTAAAGCAAGGAAAAAAGGCCCAGATGGAGATGCAGCTTCATAACAGATGACAGTTTAAAATGTGGTCAGAAAATGATGGCGTGATCTCAAAGGTAATTAGGAGAAGGGAATGAAAGAGTCAGTAATGTATACATAAAAAAGTCCGGCAGATCTGCATGTAATTGGTTTAATGTTTATAAAGATAGGGGAATCTACATCCCCTCAAAGGGGCTGAGTCCCTCTCCAGCCACCGTCACATAAGTGGTCGCAAACGGACTGAAAAGGCTTCTGAAATCAGTCTGCAAGCAACTACTTCCTCGCTACGTCTCTCCTCTCTTCTAACTCACTCCTTATATTCATGCACATGCCTGCCTTGGGGAAACCTGCATGACCTTTCTTTTCTCTCTAAGCTACGTCTCTCGAGGCGCCGCGGGTGGCTGCGCTAAGGGCGCCTGTGGGGACCTGG
>NC_061849.1:36254075-36256575 GCF_019202785.1 Penaeus chinensis | reverse complement strand
GGAGGGAAAAAGGGAAGGGGAAAAGAAGGGGGGAAAAGGGCGGAAAAAGAAGGGGGAAGAAAGGGAAAAAAAAAAAAGGTGAAAAAAAAAAGAAAAAAACTTAAAAATTAAAAAAATTTTAATTAATATAATATAAAATATTTTAAATTTTTTATAATATTAAAAAAAATAATTTTAATATTTAATTTTAAAATTAATAAAAATTATAATTTATTAAAAAAATAAATTATATAATATTTATATATTTTTATGTTTTTGTGTGTGTGTGTGGTGTGTGTGTGGTGTGTGTAGAAAAAAGAACTTGAACCGAAGCCAACGTCCCGCGTGACGCCAACATAATGTGGGTGAGGAAGGTTGCCACTGTTGTCGGGTCCCGGATGTAGTTGCTAATGCATACTTTGAATAATTTAGCGCTTTAGTGTTCCGGTGATATTTGATGTATTTCGTGAGGGTATAGATGCATAATTAAAAAGGGAATTAATGAATAATGAACAGGTATAGTTGAACAGTTTGTACACACTTGTACGTTACTCTGTCTCTTTATATATGTGTTTTTTAAAAAAAAATCTTTAAAAACCTTTTTTCTTCATTAATTTCCCCTTTTCCCCCTCTCTCTCTCTCTCTCTCTCTATCTCTCTCTTTTACCCCCTCTCTCCCCCCCCTCTCTCTCTCTCTCTCTCTCTCTCTCCATAGAGTGAGTGAGAGAGACAGAGGGTGCTGAGTGGGACGCTGCCTCCCAAGGTCATTTTCACGAGGAGTCAAGGCTCTTAAGGTAGCCCTTGAGCTGTGTCTTGGGTGGATCTCTGGAGGGTTTATGCCCGGTTCCTTAGATTCCTTTGTCTTTATCTGCCTTTCGCTCTTTCTCTCCTTTTATTTGATTTATTCATTCTTTTTTACTCTGCTTCCTTTCTTTTAATATCGATTATCATTTCGTCTCTCCCTCTCTCTCCCATTCACCCTCTCTCTCTCTCATTTAGTCTCTCTCTCTTCTCAACTACTTTTTTCTCACTCTCACTCCCATTTACTCTCTCTCTCTCTCTCTTTCTTCCACCTCTCATTTCTCTCTCTCTCTTCCACCTCTCGTTTATCTCTCCTCTCTCGTTACCGCTATGCATTGTAACTCACCTCTCTTATTCTCTCCGTCTTCGTCAAAATACTAATTTCATCTTTTCTGAACAAATAAACACGTGATGTTTCTAAAACTCCACAACGTGGGCATACTGTCTCAATTCATTGGCATTTCCAGTCAACAAACTTTGGAAATGCTAATGAGCTTCAGGTTTACGCTAATGTTATTGTTATTTTGTACTGCAGTTCTGTCCAGTGTTTTTGTGTTATGATCTATCGGGAAAAAATTGAAAGTTTACTGTATAATTTAGCGATTTTGATTTTTTTTGTGGGATAATGAGGAGCTTTTACTCTTATGCCTAGCGGTTTTTAAAGTCCTGTCAGGCGGTTTTAAGGTCCAGTCTAGCGGTTTTAAGGTCCAGTCTAGCGGTTTTAAGGTCCAGTCTAGCGGTTTTGTGGAAATATCAATGAAAACAATGATTTCGTCTCCACCTCACACGCACACACCACAGACACACGCACAAAATCGAAGTAAAAAACGAATCATGTTCCGGTGTGGACTTACTATGATTTTTTTTTAGCGAGGAGACCGCGGGGGTGCGCTTGCAAACACCATATAGACAGGAAGTTATACGTATGCGATCATAGATGCACGCACACACACACAAACACTCACTTTGTTGTTGTTAATATCATTATTATTGCTCTTGTCGTTTTGGTGTCTTTGTTATTGCTTTTGTTGTCATCTATCATTATTTGTCATTATCTGTCTATACATCCATTTTTTAAAATTCTAATGATATAATCTTGTAACCAAATATTTAGTTACAATTTCCATGTTATTTCCAAAAGAGTGAGAGGAAGTTTAAAGAAAGTACACCTGGAGCTTCATCGGCGGCGGAAAGGAGGCTACTCTCAGATTTCCACAAAACTGCTAAAATGGACTTTAAAAACCGCTAGACTGGATTTTAAAATCTCTAGATTGGACTTTAAAAAACTCTAGATTGAACTTTGAAAGCCGCTAGACTGGATTTTAAGAACCGCTAGATTGGACACTAAAAACTGCTAGATTGGACTTTTGAAAACCGCTAGACTGGATTTTAAAAACCGCTAGACTGGACTTTAAAAACTGCCAGACTGTTCTTAGAAAACCGCTAGACAGGACACTAAAAATCGCTTAATCGCTAGAATGGCAACACTGCAATTATCTATTAACAGTGACGTGTCCAAACTTTTTCCTCCCTGATCTGCGTGAAAAGTCGCCTCTCTTTTCCGATTTGGACTGAAAGGTCACTTTTGAAATGAAAGCCACCCGCCCCCCTCTCACCTGCGCCTTCACGCTCCTTTCTTTCGACGCAAATCTGGATTAATCCTACGCGTGATGAGAACGTTGAAATCGGGAAAGAATATATATATATCGGGTTTGCGATCC
>NC_061849.1:36239075-36246575 GCF_019202785.1 Penaeus chinensis | reverse complement strand
ATGCCGTTAATCGCTTACGGGCTCATTGGTTCGGATCGTATCAAACCAGGCCGTTTTAGGATTATTCTTAGTTCAGATTAGCATTGAAGGTTTTATCCAAATCATGGAAAATATATAGTTTATTTTTTTGTAGAATTTACCTCTCTGGCACTATGAACATGGGATTACATTTTTCCAACAAATGCGTTTAAGATCTATTGAATTTTGAACAACCACTGGGGAAGGGATTAGTGTGAGTGTGTGAATGCGTGTGAGTGTGTGTGTGTGTGTGTGTGTGTGTGTGTGTGTGTGTGTGTGTGAATGCGTGTGTGTGTGTGTGTGAATGTAATATTAACTACTGTTAATGAAAAATAAATAAAAAGAGTGAGGAAGAGATGGTACAACTGAAGAATGTCGTAGTCAAAACACTGTACTACAAGGGAGAGAGAGAGAGAGAGAGAGAGAGAGAGAGAGAGAGAGAGAGAGAGAGAGAGAGAGAGAGAGAGAGAGAGAGAGAGAGAGAGAGAGAGAGAGAGAGAGAGAGAGAGAGAGAGAGAGAAAGAGAGAGAGAGAGAGAGAGAGAGAGAGAGAGAGAGAGAGAGAGAGAGAGAGAGAGAGAGAGAGAGAGAGAGAGAGAGAGAGAGAGAGAGAGAGAGAAAACAAACAAACACGAAGCATATATATATATATATATATATATATATATATATATATATACATATATATACATATATATATATATATATATATATATATATATATATATATACATATACACACATAATATATATACATATATATACATATACATACATATATATGTATATATTATACACATATATATGCATATATATATATGTGTACATATATATATATATATATATATATACATATATACACATTATATATATATATATATATATATATATATATATATATATATATATACATATACACACATACATACATACACACACACACACACACACACACACACACACACACACACACACACACACACACACACACACACACACACACACACACATACACACACATACACACACACACACACACACACACACACACACAAGATTAGAAAATGGCATCTGACGCTTAAAATAAAATCAAGGAACGTAGATAAAATAAAAGAGTGAGAGGTCAAGAAAAAAACAAGGAACATTCATTACGAAGCTGGAGGAGTATGTTGTGACGCGAAATTGATTCCATGAGCGAACGGACTGTGGACAAATCTGAAATTGACGAGGATTTACATTTTGAACTTCGGATGACCGTGTTAATGTTGGACGGAGGGTGAAGGAAGCAGTGTTTGTGTATTAAGAATGAGAATTGAAAATTGCAATAGGGATATATAGAGATTTGTATTTAAAAAGGGGCCTATGGGTGGCTGTGACAGAATGGCAAGAAGAGATGGTACGAATATAGCACTTTCTGGAGGTTCAATATGCGTGGAAGAATAAAGCGTTGTTGAGGATATAACAAACATATACAGACAACATGTAGAATGGGAGTGTATATAAAACCGACGATATGGGTACAGAGCAAGGGAGTCGCCAGATTTCAGAAAGGAGCAGGGGGACCAGTGGGTGGGGGGTGGGGGAGGGGCCAGGCTTTCGGAATTTTCAAAGAGAAATGATCTTTACGGCTTCTGTGTTGGGCCTAAAATGACTAAACGGCTCGGATTTGTGTTGCCAGGGGCTTAAATATGGCGAACTGTTCACTCTCAAAGATCAAATAAACAATGCTCAAATCTTAAGGGAAGACGTAGTATTTCTTGGGCTTCTCCCCCTCCCCCTCCCAGCTACCCAACTGTTGTAGAGTGTCAAGTGTCAGTGTCAAATGATGCCGTCTGGCACAGTTGCGAACTTAAATAAGAATAAAATGATAAAGCAAGTGAGAGACAGAGAACATAAGAGCTTCGGGAAACACACATCGCACGATAACATGGACGAGGAGGACGTGGAAGGAGAACAAGGAATCCTTTAAATCATGTCAGTGTGTATGGACCTTTCTGCAGTGAGCGCCCCGCAGGACTTGAGCAGCACTAGTGTGGGTTGGCAGAAGGCTTTCCAATGTACACTACAGCAATTCCAGTCATTACCAGTCTCCTGAAAAGCTTTGATCTGGTACAGAGATGAACATGTGTATTCAAGGTTGTCTACAAAACAAACGTCCTGCTAATGTTATGGCCAGGAGGAAGAGGATTACGAAGCTACAATATTTTGGGGATGTTTTCTGGAGGGAAAAATCTAATCAAAATTACATTGCTTGTTAAAAGCTCTTCTCCTAACGAGTCAGCTACAGTTTTATCTGTTAGGGAAGCTAACGGGCTCGGGACTGTACGGATAAGGATTTCTTCCATACCGTTGCGTCGCAGCTTGAGCAGGACACACCTTCGGCCTACAAGTGAAAAGTACCAATTGTAGTTTATTGGACGCTAAAAAGTCTTCCATTTAAGACACCCGCGAAGATCGGTAGGTTTCAGTACTCAAAACAGTGAGGCAGATCCCTAAAGTGCTTTTTTTTTTTTTTTTGCCTGGGACAAAATTAGCTCCCCAACAGAAGCAGATCAAGGTAATAATGTTTTAGATGCAACAGATGAGAATGGATTTTAAAGGGTAAAAAATCAGTTTAATGCGACAAAACGGATTTTAAACATTTTCTACAAAGAGGTGGCTTTAAGTATCAAGAAGAGATTCCCCCTAAAAAATGGCTGTCCCATTTTCCCCCCTGAAGGAGTGGACGCCAGGGGGCGCAGATTACCTGATCTCGGCTTGGGTCGCTCCTCGCACTCGCTCAGCTTCATGCCCTTCTCCGGGTCCTTGGTGGCAGGGTCCTCCGCCTCCGCTCTGCCCTCCTGACTGCTGCTACTGCTTGCACCTGTTCCCACAACAAAGGCACTATTCTCTTCTTTGGTGATGCTCATGTAGAAGCAAATGTCTGTTTTCTTCATGATGTGTCGAGGACCAGGGTTCAGCAAGATCGTGTCCTCGTAGAACTCGGGTAACTCGGCAGGCCGGACCCCGACCAAGGCAACGCCATATCTGGTGGGGAGTCAGTGATGATCTTACGGGTTCTAAGGCTAATGAGGAAAAGAGCTTTCGGTAATGCTCAGATTGAATCAAACAGGTCTACTTATTCTTAGAATTTCGGAAAGGATGAGCTACGAAATAAATTAATTATCGGATTTTATTACCAGATCTTAAAAAGGGGATGAAAGATTATGTCATATAGCTGAAGAACAGGAGGCCTAGATTATACCACTATAATAGCCGTAATTAACAACGAAAAGAACATGAAAACTTTGTTCGTGTATCAAGGGATGTCAGATTTAAATAGTCAAGAACGTACTTTAGGGGGGATTTTGATTACTACTATAAATTTCTTGTGTCAGCTGAAGTTTGTTATATGCCTTTCATGTAAATTACAAAGTATTATAGGGTAAAGCAATTGCCAAATCTATCTATCTACTTATCTATCTATATATTTAAAAGAAGGAAAAAAAACATAAAAAACTACAATCTGGAAACCAACATAGCAACCCACTTCAAAAAGAGAAAGAAAGAAAAAATCAAGAAGAGAAAGGCAGAAAAAATCAGAAAAGAGAAAGAAAAAAATGAAAAAGAAAGAAAAAATCAAGAAGAGAAAGAAATAGATATTCAGAAAGAGATAGAAAGAAAAATCTGAAAGAGAGAGAGAGAGAGGAAAAGCGAAAGAACGAAAAACTAAGCTAAAAACACCAACTTAGAAACCACTCACTTTCTATGCGAATGAAAGCTCGCATAAGTGAAGCTCTTCCCCTCGTACTCTCCGAAGAAGCGCGAATCCCCTAACTTAATGTGATAGATTTCATTGCCCGAGCACTTCCCGTAGAGGCGGTGCCAGTCCTCCTGCGACGCCTGGCCCTCCCTGGGGCGAGGGGAAGGGAGGCTCGATTAAGCTCTTTCTTAGGCCGAGTGGAAGATGGGCCCGTGGTTAAGCCTTTGATATATATATACATATATATATATATATATATATATATATATATATATATATATATGTATATATGTGAGTGTGTGTGTGTGAGTGTGTGTGTGTGTGTGTGTGTGTGTGTGTGTGTGTGTGTGTGTGTGTGTGTGTGTGTGTGTGTGTGTGTGTGTGTGTGTGTGTGTGTGTGTGTGTGTGTGTGTGTGTGTGTGTGTGTGTGTGTGTGTGTGTGTGTGTGTGTGTGTGTGTGTGTGTGTGTGTGTGTGTGTGTGTGTGTGTGTGTGTGTGTGTGTGTGTGTGTGTGTGTGTGTGTGTGTGTGTGTGTGTGTGTGTGTGAGTGTGTGTGAGTGTGTGTGTGTGTGTGTGTGTGTGTGTGTGTGTGTGTGTGTGTGTGTGTGTGTGTGTGTGTGTGTGTGTGTGTGTGTGTGTGTGTGTGTGTGTGTGTGTGTGTGTGTGTGTGTGTGTATGTGTGTGTATGTGTGTGTGTGTGTGTGTGTGTGTGTGTGTGTGTGTGTGTGTGTGTGTGTGTGTGTGTGTGTGTGTGTGTGTGTGTGTGTGTGTGTGTGTGTGTGTGTGTGTGTGTGTGTGTGTGTGTGTGTGTGTGTGTGTGTGTGTGTGTGTGTGTGTGTGTGTGTGTGTGATAGCACTACTGGATTTCTTCTTTCAAATAAATAATAATAAAATATGGACACCGATAATCAGCCGAAATGATAAATATTAGACTCAATTCGTTCATTTCTATATAGAATTATTGGGGTAATACAATTATAATATAATTAATCTGACAATGTCAAAAAAATTATCTAATCATAGCTTATATGATCCTAGATCATCTACCCTTACAAATAAACAAACAAACCAAATTACGAAAAGTCGAATTTTATTTCTTTCTTTTTTAAAATTAGAAAAGGCGTTAGATCTCACTAAAAAAAGACACAACCGAATCCCAGCACACGAACTGACCTTAACAACAAAAGGTCGTGACCATACTCACTGTCCTCTGGAGGTGTGTAGCAGTAACGTCACTAAGGTGGAGATGCCCGGGCTCATGCAGTTGTTCGCGAGGAGGGCGTATTTGAACTCGTCCTCGCAAACCACGTGCTCTGCAAATTTCACGTGCAGTTTGTTCTCCGGCCGGAAGATCTGCACGTACTGAGGGACGTTGGGAGCGAAGTCCTTTACCGCCCACGACCGCAGGATGGTGTGCTCGTCCTGCGGGTTGGTTGAAGGGCGGGCGGCGAGGGGAGAAGGGGGGGGGGGGGGGTAGAGAGCGATGTGAAAGAGTTTTTTTTTTCTTTTTTTTACAAAGGTGTTCGATTTAAATTCTGATTTGTTTGTATGTTATCGTTTTGCGTTGAGCTGAATCGAAGGCATGGTGCAGTCTAAGACACATCTATCGTTCTTATTTTGTCATTAGTTAAACCTGTCGAAATATTAAGGTACTGATATTCATGCACATGTGGTTCAAGCTCTTCATTGTTTTCATCCGATTTTAAGCTGTATGTAAAATAACCAACACATGACATTCACAGATATCAACAAGGAATGTCTCAGTCCTCCTCAATTCTACAAGTTACAAAGCTACGCCTCTCCTCCTTCTCCTCCTTCCCTTATTTCCCCTTATCTATCCCCTCCTTTCTTCTCTCTCTTTCCTTCTCACCTCCATCCCCATCTCCCCTCAATCCTCTCCTTACTTCCCTCTTCTCCTCCAATCCTCCCTTTCCTTTCGCTCCTTCCTCCTCCCCCTCCTTCCCCCCTTCCCCCCTTCCCTCTTCCCCCTCCTCCCCTCCCGCTCCCCCTCCCCCATCTCCCCACAAGCCCCCGATCCTCACCGCCGCCGTCTTGTCCGCGTAGTGTCTCGCCGCCAGGATGAAACACGCCTCCGCCTCGCTCATCCTCGCCCGCGTCAGGTCCCCGTCCTTCAGGCACGACCCCTGGATGTAGATGACGCGCTGCGCCCACATCGGCACCTGCAGGATCATCTTCATAGTCGGGTCCAACTCCATGGGAGAGAGTAGCACCACGAAGTAATCCTGGAGGACGAGAGGGATCTTGGCGTCAAGGCAGCGCGGTTTCAGGAGGACAAGAAGACACTTTATTAAACCAAAGGCGGTTGAGGTTGAGTCTGGGTTGGGTTGAGGTTAAGGTGGTTGGGTTGAGGGGTTGAGGTTGAGGTTAGCTTGGCTTTGATTATGTTGGCTTGGGTTGTGTTGTGTTGGGCAGGACTGGATGGGGCTGGTTTGGTTTAGGTTGGACTCTGAGAGTTGGTTGGGTTGTCTCTTCACGTTATGTAAGTTTAAATGAGTTCGTTTGGTTGGGACTTGGTATCATTGCGTCGTTTGGGTTAGTTCAAGTTGGCTGTGCCTGGTTTAAGCTAGTTGTGGCTGGTTCAAGTAAGTGGGATTAGGTTGGGTTGAGTTGGGTTGAGAAGGCTTAGAGTGATCTGATTTGACTTGGCTTCATCGGTTTGAGTTTCTTTTGGGTTGACGAGGGGGGGTTTGGAGGGGCGGAGAGGGTGATGGAGCAGGAGATGGAGGAGAAGAGGAGGAGTGAGAAGAGGGGAACTGGAGGAGAGGAGGAGGGGAAGAGGAGGAAGGGAAGAGGATGAGGGGAAGGATAGAGTGAAGAAGGAAGGAGGGAAGGAAGAGGGGAATTGGAGGAGAGGAGGGAGAGAAGAGGAGAAGGAGAGGAAAAGGAAAAGAAGGGGAGGAGAGGAGGGGAAGAGAAAGGGAAGGAGGGGATGAAGGGTAATTGGAGGAGGGGAAGAGGAGGAAAGAAGGAGGGGTGATGGGTAGGAGGAGGAGGAGGAGGAGGAGGAGGAGGAGGAGGGGAATAGGGTAGAAGGGGAGGAGGAGAGGAGGGGAGGAGGGAAGGGAAGGAAAATAAGAGAAGAAAAGAACAATAACGGGAAGAGGAGAGAATGGAGGAGGGGAGGGAGAAAGAGGGGGAGGAGAGAGGAGAGGGCGCAGCAAAAAGGGTGGATTGGATTAGTATAGATCAGTAATGGCTTATCCATAACCTAATTGGTGAAGATCAGGTGCATGTGATTGTATAAAAGGGTTTGTTGAAGATGATAATAACATCGAGGCTGCTGCTGATGTTGAAGGGAGCGGTGATGGTGATGATGGTGGCGCTTGTGATGATGATGGTGGCGGCGACGCTAATGTTATTGAGCATAAGAATAGTGCCTTAAAAGCAGAATTACCAACGGAACCCCATGACACTCCATAAAAACTCCATCGGCGCCAACCACCGCAGCATCACCGGTGTCATCCTCTCCACCCCCACTTTCTCCACTCCCCGCCACCTGCTCCACCTTCCTCCATCACCTCCTCCTCCACCATCTTCCACCACCTCCTACACCCCCTTCCACCACCCTTGATCCACCTTCCTCCACCATCCTCCACCACCTCCATCACTTCCAGCACCCGCTTCCTCCCCCTCCTCCACCTTCCGCCACCACCTCCACCCCCAACCGACCTGCAGATGTGGATGGGCGTAGAACTCATTGAGGAAGTCCATGATGGTATC
>NC_061849.1:36231575-36234075 GCF_019202785.1 Penaeus chinensis | reverse complement strand
GAAAATTGAGGGGAATTTTTTTTTTTTCTCCAGGGTTCTCTCACAATTTTCGTCTTGGGTTAATTGTAGTTATCATATTTCATATGTATATATTTTAAAATATTGTAGATATTAATTTTTCTTTTTGCTCTTTTTCTTGTTTTTTCTTTCTATTTTTTTTTCCTCTTCATCATCATGATCTTGTTCTTGATCATTTTCATATTATCATTGTGTATCATCAGTTGGAGGCAACTGGTTGCCAACCTCCGGACCGGAGATGGTACTTGATGATGGTCATCATAACAAGATGATGATGATGATGATGATGGTAGTGTTGGTATTAATGGTGACGGAGGATTAACACCATCATCTCCATCATTATCCTCCTCATCCTTACTATCATCTTTATCTTGTTAACTTATATCATTATATTCCCATAATTATTATTTTCATGATGATGATCATCATAATTAATCAATATTTCAGTGCAATATCACCTTTCTTTAACCAGTCGTCTTACAGCCAAAAGTCAAAAGAATATCTTTTTCCTGCAATTTCCTTTTCTAGAACAATCTCCCGACGCGTCATTTCAATTATCCTGGCGTGGTTCCTTTTTTTTCGGGCTCACAATTTCTCCTAATGTTTCGAGGATCCAGTTTCCGGGCCCACACTTTCTCCTAAGATTTCGAGGATAGTTTCCGGGTCCACACTTCGTATGATTTCAAATGTTCAATTCCAAGTTTGCAAATGGAATTTGTGTGTGTGAGTGTGTATGTGTGTGTGTGTTTATTTCTATCAATTTTAATCAATCTGTCGCGGTGTCAGCTTCTAGTAGAATTAAACTACATGAACTCTACGGGCTCCTACCGCCAAGTTTCACTTGCGATAAAGGACTGTGCAATTGTTCTTTTCCCTAAACTGATAAAGTACTCATAGCAATGTTATAGGCTAAAATTCAAATGTAACACTATGTAATGTTATGACCATGCATTAAATGTACCACAGCTTGCCCACGCCTGTGCAGTTAGCCAGGGTGGTAAATAAAGGACTTAAAAAAAAAAAAAAGGCTCAGGGGTCATTTTCTGCGATTCACAGAGTGCTCTCCAGGCACTGAACACTCTAGACAAAGGCGCGGGAAATATTGCAAATGACATCAGGATAAACGTGTATCGTGCAAAAGAACGAGGCCATAATATACGTTTTGTGTGGATTCCATCGCATGTTGGAATCCCTAGGCATGATCATGCTGATCGCCTAGCAAAGTCAGCATGTGACAAACAAAGTGTGGACATAGATCTTGGGATACCTCTTTCTAGGATTTTCTACATCATTAAAGCTTCCTTCAGAGAGTACTTGACTGAGGTGATTAATTCTCAACGCCCTGAAAGCTGTAGCATAAAGCACTATGACCGGTTTAGGCAAGATTCCTTTATCTATGGTTTATATAAAACAAGAACAAGACAGTGTGATGTTGTGACTGCAAGAATCAGGCTTGGATATAGATTGTATTGGCAGGTCAGTATAGTTTGTAATGTCGAAGAAACTAAGTGTAAACTGTGTAATGAAGAATATAAGCGAACACTTGTACATTATATCTCAGAGTGCCATGTGATACAGCCTTTCAGGCCACCTAGCATGAGGTACAGAGAACTATGTAACTACTTCATACCATCTGATGTCTTAGAAGATATACTTATGTTGTATCCTAGATTTGGAATGTAGTATCACATAACCGAATATAAAATGTATTAATGTTTTCCCACGCCCAAGCTATATGCCGGCGTGGCAGATAAGTGGATAAAGGACTGTGCAATTGTTCTTTTCCCTAAACTGATAAAGTACTCATATCAATGTTATAGGCTAAAATTCAAATGTAACACTATGTAATGTTACGACCATGCATTAAATGTACCACAGCTTGCCCACGCCTGTGCAGTTAGCCAGGGTGGTAAATAAAGGACTTAACTAAACTAAACTCTAGACATACATAAGGCGGTCATTTACCATGCGTTGCACCTAGTATTGTTCAAGGAATCAGAGTTGACTAGTCTAGAAAGTGTACAAAACGAAGCCATGAGGATCATTCTTGGTGCCCCTAGAACAACAAGGATTGTGAATATGAGAACAGAACTTAATTTGCCTTCTGTTTGTGAAAGAATATTATACATAAATACCACATTTAGTGTCAAATCAATTAGAGAACCCCTCCATTGTACAGAGTTCCAAAGACAACTAAAACACAGAATAGAAGAGCTAACTTTGAATAACAACACCGATTCATACTCAAATCCATGGTTACAAGTGACGTGTAAACACTTAGCTCAGCTGAACATACCCATAACTAAGACCCTACATGGACGTTCTGTACCACCGTGGAAAATGTCGGACCTAAGTGTATATTATACGACTGCCCCCATAAAAGACAGTGTCCCCCCTGCTATACTTAAACAGTATGCACTTGCAAGTATAAATGAGCATCTAGACACTCTTTCCAATGCATATGAAGGTTACACTGACGGAT
>NC_061849.1:36219075-36226575 GCF_019202785.1 Penaeus chinensis | reverse complement strand
CCATGAACTTCTTCCCACACACACACGCGCGATTTTCCCCGTTGCTTCTGGTGCATTTCTGGCGCTGTCTTTTCCTGACATTCTCATTCCCAGAAAAAGAGAGAGAGAAGGGGGGTGGAGGGAGGGAGAGTTAGAGAGAGAAAGAGAGAAAGAGAGAAAGAGAGAGAGAGAGAGAGAGAGAGAGAGAGAGAGAGAGAGAGAGAGAGAGAGAGAGAGAGAGAGTGAGAGAGAGAGAGATAGATAGAGGAAGTAAAATGCGAGAAAGAAAGAAAGGAAAAATTGTAATAAATTCAAACTCGGGTCACCCCTTCCGTCACACTTTTTCGGCCAAGCAATTTCCTCCTCCTATTTCTGTTTAAACACGCCGTCCCTCCTCGCAGTCTGGCGTCGAATTATATTGTCCGCGATTCTCTCTCTCTGCGTTGTTGACCCAGACTGGACGACGCCGGTTGTGGTTCTTCTCGCAGGGCGTGTCTCCAAAAAGCTCCAGTTCAGTTCAGTGAGCTTTACGAAGCACGAGGATCGAGCTCGACGGCTTCGCCTTCGACGGGACACTTGCTCGAAAATTCTCCCGTGATGTCGACCTCGAGGAATTCCCTACGCATATTCTGAATGAATTGCGATGATGAAGGAAACTCTGTCCAGATCCCGCTGTCTTTCAGCAGCGGGAGGATCGCCTCTTCTTCCGACACAACTTCAGCTTTCCGCTTGCCTCCTTTCTCACGGATCTTTGGCGCCCTGCGAGCTTGATGGCTTGTGAACGAGAAGGCGGCTGGCTCTTGGATTGCGTCCGTTTTTGTCATGAGATTATCGACAGTCAACAGGGCGATTTTGCTACAATGTTTTGTGTAAGGCTTACTTATTTTTAGCTTTGGTTGTTTTTGGTATTAGTCATAATTTGGGCAAGTTTGATTTTAGTTATTGCAATTCTAGATAGTTAAGCTTTGGGTAATTAGTTACAATTCTCTGTAACTTTGATTACATGTAATCGATGATTTTAGCAATAATTTTTGGTAATTTTATCTGTATTTCATATATGAATTTAGCAATAATCTCAAGGATTAACGCCGTACTCTTTCCAGCCTATTTCACTCGGCGCTAACTCCTGCTAAACCCAACAAATTACCTAACCTTTACTTGCGCATTCCTGGTCGCGAATCGTCCGCATGGCGCTGCTTGCATAATTCTCCCATGGAAAAGCGTACACCCTGAAGTCGTTTCGGGTTACATACGTTCAGCAAAGCAGAATATTACATGGTAATTGCATAACTGTAATTTCCCTACAGATTATCTCTCTTCCATGCGGTATTTTTGTTCGGAACTGGATCCTGTCAAAGGAGCTAATGAGATACAGAGATCTGATGCTCGCTTTCATGGCGGGTCTCATACACCGTTCATTTTTCATTATTGCTGTATCCATTTATCTTTCATAAATCCTCATTGATGAATTGGAAATTATTGATCTGCGACTTTTCTCTCTCTCTCTCCCTCCCTCCCTCTCTCACCCTTTCTCTCTCTCTCTCTTTCTGTCTCTCTCTCTCTCTCTCTCTCTCTCTCTCCCTCCCTCCCTCTCTCACCCTTTCTCTCTCTCTCTTTTTCTGTCTCTCTCTCTCTCTCTCTCTCTCTCTCTCTCTCTCTCTCTCTCTCTCTCTCTCTCTCTCTCTCTCTCTCTCTCTCTCTCTGTCACACACACACAGACACTATTGCCCTCATGCTGATTTTCATCTACAAACACTTTTTTGGGCAACACAAATCTCATTTGAGAACATTTATATCATTAAATGTTTACTATAAATTTGAAAATCTATCTTGTAATCTACTTTCTGTATATATATATATATATATATATATATTTACACACACACACGTGTGTATGTGTGTGCGTGTGTACCTAATGAATGAATGTATTGTATATATATACACATACATACATACATATATACATTAATAGACACATATTTATATACAGCACACACACACACATGTATATATGTATACATACACAAACTCAATGTATATATGTATACATACACACACACACAATGTATATATGTATACACAAAAACATATCACTTATATATACGCATATTCATATATATTGGTCCCAGTTCCTCTATTTTTCTCGTACAGGCCTCCCGCCCTGCCTCTGCGAACCGCACATTTATCAAACGTCCGTCACCTGTCAGTCACGTGACCAGCTCCTCCAGCGCCCGAAATCCGAAGATTGAGTACAACGAACGTATTTTTTTCATTTCCCTTTTTTTAAGAAATAACTTATTTTGTATTTCTTTTCTAAAGCGAGGGGTTAGTTCAGATAGTTCCCTCGATTTAACTCCATCAGTTAGACAAATATTTATCCTGGGACAAATCCTCAGTAGGAAGAACTGCAGGTACTTAAATAAAGATAAGAAAAAAATTGTCCTTCAGATGTAATTTCGTTTTATAAACAATTTAAAAACTACAATTGTTCTAATTAGAAAACGGTGGCAGCGGTTCTTTTCATAAATGAATAAGGACGAAGATGTTATTAAACGGCACACACACACACACACACACATATATATATATATATATATATATATATATATATATATATATATACACACACACACACATATATATACAAACATATATAAGTGTGTGTGTGTAAATTAAGTATCGGTGCAGTCTGTGCACGTGAAATTATGACACGAAGGGTAATGAAAAATAACGTCCGACTTCAAGCACGTTGGTAACTGCTGCCAAATACGTGCCATAGATCACCAGCCAGCGTGATTCAGTTACAGCTGTTCTTAGCAACTCCGAAACACCTAACAATTTGGTACATCCTTAAACATTCTAGTCCTTTGCGTCCACTTTACTGGAACCTGTTAAAACAACTTTTCGTTTTGCATGCATCTAATTAGATAAAAAGTGCCCAGCCAGAGCGCGATACTTTGCAATACATTGCGCATAAGTGTCATTTGGGGATTTATATCTTTATTATTCACGAATTATGCCGTATGTCTCTTGATATGAAAATTTTATATAAAGATGCATAAAATATTTTTGTATACTGAATACATGTTCACTCATTTTGAGTAAAATGTAAAGTGAATGATTAGCGTCTCTGAAACGATAGGGTAAGAATTTCAAACGTGTTCGAGTCATGCTTCAGAGGGTTGAATCTCTTTAAAATCATCCTGTACCGCTATGATGTAACCTTACAGACTCAAAAATATCAAAGGAAAAGCTGATTTGTTGTTTTTTTACAAACACTAACACAAATAAATAAACATGATCACTCGCGATGGATTTTTTTAGTTTTTTTTTTGTAAAACTTCAAACAATACTTCTACTTCCCTTATAAAGAATACTGGATGTAACAATGGAAAGAGAAAACTATATTTGGCTGATTCAGAGCATTTGAAAAATTCGGACAGAAGTCAGATGAATTTGTCATTAGAAGCTTTCCAAATGTTTTTTCTTCTTTATGTGAAATCAAGATAAATAAATAAATAATTTTTTTTCAGAAGCGGGTTTTAGAAAACATTTTGTCTCGTGTTTTGCAATGACTAGTATAAAACTTTAATGTATCAGAGTTTCAGGGGTTTTAGAACGCTACAAAATAAGCCTTAATTGTTACATGATTCGAAAGGAGGTGAATACGATATTGTGTAATATTGATAATGCTGCAACTCTCAGAATGGAGGACTAGCTTATACGAACAAACCACAACCAGGTATGTCAGCCTCACACACCATCAGTGGTTGCTCTGTCTACGGTGGACATCGACCTCCCTGCGCACCGATATATTTTTTTCCCATGTGTATTTTGGATAAATCAGCCCACAAAGACAATGTGATATAACTACACTTACACTGGGGTAACACATACCCAGAAAAAAATGCAGGAACAATACATACCCAAACTCGACATCAAAACCTTACCTGGTAAAGACGAGACACATGAAGGTTGCAGAGAGTATCATAAGCTGCTGACTGAGAGCTGATTGAGAGCGTTGCATAGCGCGGTGCAAATCGTTCTGTAAGAAGAATAAATTGTGCTCGTATCAAAGAAATATGGAATAGGACTGATGACTTGCAAGAACAGTAGTAAATTACACCTATTTAACCAAAATAATACATAGTTATAAGACTTATGACTTGTAGATTTTATAAAAACATATATGATGAGGTAATGATAGTAGAAATAAGTGGTGTTTCTGGCGCTTATCGACCTGTAATGAAGAGTTAGGGCGAATATAATGGACAACAATTTGAGTCTGAAGTTGTGTGGGTAACGTGACTAGTATAATTAGTTAATGGCATGGCGCTTTTAGTGATGAAAGGTGTGTGCGCTGTAGACGACCTTCACATTCGTCCATGTTATAATTTGGTGTTATGTATCATGACTTGCATCTTTTTGTCACAGGATTTTGAACACAGAAAATCGAGTAAAACTGGGACCAGTAAAAGATTTTGACAGTGTCATATTGTGCTGGCATATAGCAAGACGTGCAGACCTGTGTTGTTGGAATAACAGGCTCATGGAACCAGTAGTGTCTCTTCACATGATTTTCTCAAACGAAATTGGTGATTTAACATAGGTGTCACCGTTTCCTATCGACCAATTTCCAAAAATTAACTGCGTCCATTTAGCAATTATTTATAGCAAGATCTAGAAACTAGCTGACATGACCTTCTCTGTCCATCTCCAAATTCTAAGAAATGTAATGACAACCAACAATAGCTATTAAGTGAAATAACAAACTAGCAGTAAAAATAAAATCCTACACTGTCACATAATCGGACCACAAGCGTCGTCTCGCGAGTGTGTAGACCAGATGAACACCAAGTACGAAATGCTCAACTATCCCCCAACACCATTGTAGTGGTTTGTGGTATAAACTTTACTTGGCTGTTAATCTGATACAAAAAAGAAGAAATCTCTGACAACTTGCTCTTATAATCTTAAACGAACATCTTGTTAAGGATTGTATTCCACATTACACCAACGAGACAACTGCCACTTAGCATACGGCACCGAAGTAGGGGAGAACCTATTGGAATTACTTGACTGGTTTACTGGAAATGGACGTGTAATTTAAATTCTGCCAAGAGTAATTTACTGAACTAAGGTAATGGTTAAACTTTCAAGTAAATCATTAAAGCTTGGTGACCAGATCGATTGAAAAAGGAAGAACACATTGAATAAAGTGAGTGAAAATATTACATGACGTGAATAATACACATATGTTATCATAGTCAGCCTAGTTAATTTTCTTGAATAACCAGTTAATTGTAATCGGACCTAGAAAAACGGGCCAGAGCATCGGGTAAAACAGACAGACAGACAGACAGACAGACAGACAGACAGACAGACAGACAGACAGACAGACAGACAGACAGGCAGACAAGAAGTGAAATGCAGAGATAGAGATATACACGTAGTTAGATAGATATATGGATGGATAGATAAATGGACAGACAGATTCCAAATGCGAGGAAGCCCTCAGTACTCCTGCCTCCCTTGGCGACACCAGCGGAATGTAATAAGACCGGCGTTATCGGTTTGTTCAGAGAGGCAAGACTTCCTCGCGCGCTTTGGCTCAGAAACTTGCCCTCGACTGAGCAGAGTCCCTGGCCATTTTCCCACAGCATTTCTTTATAATTAGCAAATTTTACGTTTTATTTGATTTTGTTATTAGTTTTTAAAGTCTTTCAATAGGAGGATACACTCTGTTAGAGCTAGTGGAAGATATAGTAATATTAAGCGTTTGGGAATTTGCTAATTTCCTTTTGGTTAAGTGTAGTTCATAAGAAAAAAACTATTATAGGAGGAAGAACAAGATAATGAGATAAAGAAAAAGAGAGAGAGATGGGGAGAAACAGGGAGTGCCTGAGTGAGCGAATGAATGGTATGACTGAATAAATGAATGAGAGAAGAGAAGAAAAGAGAAAGGAAACGAAGAGGAGAGTGGAGAAGAGAAAAGAAGAGAAGAGAAGAGATGAGAAACGAAGATAAGAGAGAAAAACAAAGAAAAGAGGAGAAAAGCGAAGAGAAGAGTGGAGAAGAGAAACGAAGAGAAAAGAAAAGAAAAGAAGAGAAAAGAAAAGAGAATAAAAGAAAATAAATGAGAAACGAAGGGAAGAAAAGAGAAGAGAAACGAAGACAAGAGAAAAGAGAATAAGAGAAGAGAAGAGAAGAGACCTGTGTGACAGCAACTACCTCACTCTGGGCGTCATTGTTCTACCTGAAGACTCGGGAATCACATCCTACAAAAGGAAATTATCCGTTTTTATACAGGTACTAATTGGATTGTGATTTTTCCCCCTTTTTGCATCTCGAGGTACAGACTCGAATTAGAGCTGGCTTTCGTAGTGGAGAAGAAGAGGAAAAGGAGGAAGAAAAGGAAGGGGAAGGGGGAGAAGAAAAACAAGAAGAGGAAGAGGAAAAAAGAGGAAGGGGAAGGGGGAGAAGAAAAAAAAGAAAAGGAAGAGGAAGAAAAAGCAGAAGTAGTAGGAGAAGAAGAAACACGTTAAGAACACTGCATATTTGGAGTTAAATGCATTAAAAAGAAAGAGAAAATGGGTATTGGTATAAAAAAAAAAAAAAAAAAAAAAAAAAAAAAAAAAAAAAAAAAAAAAAAAAAAAAACACTTTACAAGAAACATCCCTTTTAACACATTCAGAATGTTTTAAAAAATCATCTTGATTTTCACTCCAGAGTAGAAAATTCAGAAAGCAGGAAGAACAGTGAAAATCTTGATTAGGAAAAAAAGGAAAACGTAAATTATTCTCGGAACTCCCTCCGTCGTGTCGTGTCCTCAGTTGTAAAGGATTTAGTTGCCTACGTTCATTATATCGCTGATAAACCTGTCAGTCAATTACCCGTTGAAAATTCACCTAAACGATTAGGCGCAGATAACGTAGGCTGGTCTTTGATGTTATACGTAAGCTTTTATCTCTGTATGTAAGGAACGCATGACGTAAGGGAGATACAGTATTCTTTGTTATAATAAGGGTAATGTGTTAGATATGCAATTTCGGATTATGCTTGCAAAACGACATCTTTACGAAAAAAATGTTCATCAGGGAAAATATCCCACGGGGGTAGAGTTCAAAGAGCCAAATCCCTTTCTATTTAAAGCGGTAAGTTGAGTTTCTTTCAGTTTTCTTTAAAGTTTGATAACAAGGACGAATAAATAGAAAAATGTTTTTTTGTTTATAGAAAGTAAATTCATCTGTGTTATATATATTTTAAGAAACTATTTAATAACTCGATTACATGATTTGGTTAAACATATCAATATTAATACACAAACCACGTGTACACAATATCATTTAAGAAATTTTACCCGAGGAAGATGAAGAAGGAAAGAAAGGAAGAAAAAAAGAAAAAAAAAGAAAGAAAGCGAAGAAGGACAGAAGGGAAGAAAAGAAAGAAAAAAAGAAAAAAGAATGAAAAAAGAGAGAAAGGGAAAAAAGAAAGAAAGAAAAAAAAAGAAAAGGAAAAAGC
>NC_061849.1:36196575-36204075 GCF_019202785.1 Penaeus chinensis | reverse complement strand
ACCAGCCTTCGAGGGAATTCTTAACGTAAAACTGGTCACTTATATTATCATCATTAATACTGTTGCTGTTATCGTTAATATTATTACAAGTATTATTATTATTATTATTATTATTATTATTATTATTATTATTATTATTATTATGTAATTATCATCATTATCATTGCTTTTTTTACCATCATTGCTATTAATATCATAATCATTATCACTATTATCATTGTTATCATCACGATTATTTTTATTATGATAATAATAATAGATAATAACGATAGCAATAGTACTAGTAATAATAATAATTATGCTAATAATGATAATGATAATTACCCTTCTTGTTATTATGATCATCATTATTCGTGGATTCGAGTATATGTGCGGCTAAACATATACCCGCACATGCCTATTACCTCCTACATATATACCTGTGGACGTATACATGGATCTGCCTCCGTATGTACGCACATGTCCGCAAGGGAGTTGGTCCACATGAACGCATTTCACAATCACGAACACCCATATGTGCGGATATGTATACGTACACATCGGGAGAAGGTTCACATACGCACATAAGAATAAAAGAAAACAAAAGAAAAAAAAAAAAAAAAGAGAAGGTAAAGAAAAAGAAGAAAAGAAATAAGAGAGAGAAGAAGAAGGGAAGAAAAGGAAAAAGAAGAAGAAGAAGAAGAAGAAGGAGAAGAAGAAGAAGGAGGAGAAGAAGAAGAAGAAGGAGAAAAAGAAAGACGTAATTAATGAGCAACTTAAGCAGCGCGGTCCGGGCGAGCGAGGACGCGAAAGACAGAAGGAAAGAAAGAAAGAAGAAAAAGCAGGAAAAGCAAGAAAAAAAAAAAATGAAAAAGAAGAAGCAGCAGGAAGAGGAAAGACAAAAAGAAAAGGAAACAGGAAGAAAAAAGAAACAAGAAAAAGGAGAAAACGAAAGAACTGAACAAGCGCCAGAGCGAATCCCGGCCGGGGACTTTTGTCTTCAGGAAAACGAACAACCAGCAGGTTATCGGGAAAAGTTTATTTCATTGATTAAGGATTGAAGATTAATTAGGTATGAATAGAACGATTAATTAGTACAATTTGAATAATCATCGATTTATGAGAACGGCGAATAAAATAGGCGAATAAAGTACCAATAGAATAAAAAAAAAAAAAAATAAAACAAGTAAATAAGATCAAAGAATAACTGGTAAAAACGTAAATGAATAATGTAGAAAAAACAGTTATTTTTTTTTATTTGATGATATATTATTAACGCAGCACAGTAATCAGTTCACGAAAATTTAAATAGAAAGGCGATAGGAATTGGCCTTTTAGAAATCTTGTCTAAAATCTTACAATTCACGCCACTGTATAACTTTGATATATAAATAAAAAAATACAATAATATAAGATTTACTATATATACACATCAATAAAGAGAGCTTAATAATGGCATATCATATAATCCAAACTCAAGAACTCGATAGAATAAATAACATTCATCTCTCTCCTGTAACAAAAACAAAGGAATTCTTCTCACATGAACTGTAATGACCAAGGTTTACGATCCCGAGAATGTCCGTTTAGCACGAGAAGATCTTTCCTGATATATCTCGCGTCAACTCGGAAAATTACTCGACTCTCCAAGTGGCTGTTCACTGCTGGGGATGGCGGAACCAGGCTGTTCGTGCTTTTCCAGGTCTGTCTTTCTGTCTTTGTCTCTATCTGTCTTTTTTTTTCTCTTGTATTCTCTTTTACTCTCTACCTCACTGTCTGCATGTGTGTACGTATTTGTCTCTGTGCCTCTCTCTCTCTCTCTCTCTCTCTCTCTCTCTCTCTCTCTCTCTCTCTCTCTCACTCTCTCTCTCTCTCTCTCTCTCTCTCTCTCTCTCTCTCTCTCTCTCTCTCTCTCTCTCTCTCTCTCTCTCTCAAACACATTAGGGGACGATAAGGAATTGGATGCTCGTCAGACCAAAGGGTTCTGAAACCCTACACTAAAAGGCCTACTCCAGCTCTGCTTCCTGTGTCTCGTAGAAATATAAAATTATTAAAACTGATTTTCATAAATGTATCCTAATATAGTCTAAGAATAAATATAGTATCTTTCTCTCTCCTTACATAGTCTTGGATACGAATCTACAGTCTAACATAGCCTAGGATATGGACAAATATGAAACGAAATGTCTAACATAGCGTAGGAATACATAACCTTTTTCTCTATCCTGACATAGTCTAGGATGTGAACTAACAGTCTAACATAACACAGGATATGAACAGATAATCTAACACAGCCAAGACAAGCATAGAATCCCATACCCTACCGCTGAATTTCACTCGGTTGACCAAAAATACACAGACGTACGATGATTTCCTGTGAAACTACCTATCGTATACAGAAATTGATTCACACATTCATTTTAAATGCAAATTGCTAGTTTAACTAACATGAAACCATGATAGTCTAGAAGCAATAACAATGCAAATACACAAGAAGCAGAATGGTAACATTACAGTAACAACACACTCCATATGCAAGTGAAGTTATGAACTGATATAGAGTAAATTTCACTACATCTCTGTGCTCCATTGATCCAGACTAAGTACAGGGCAGTGAATTAGAATTACATGTCTACATCAAACCATAAAAGAGTTTGTGTATAGAAAATTACTTTCTATCACTTTACATTAGTGTAAGTATTATATATCCCCTTCACAGCATAATGATAATGGTGATAATAATAATAGTAATAATAATAATAATAATAATAAAAATAATAACAATAAAAAAAAGCCATCCCTCTCGCTAATAACAGTAATGATGATAATAATAATAATGATAATAATAATAATAATGATAACAATAAAAGAACAAAAGCCATCCCTCTCGCCAATAACAGTAATGATAATAATAATAATAATAATAATAATAATAATAATAATAAAAATAATAACAATAAAAAAAAACAAAAGCCATCCCTCTCGCCAATAACAGTAATGATAATAATAATAATAATAATAATAATAATAATAAAAGAACAAAAGCCATCCCTCTCGCTAATAACAGTAATGATGATAATAATAATAATAATAATAATAATAATAATAATAATAATAATAATAATAATAATCCCTGGACCCCCGCCAACCCATCCATAAATGTTCATTACACTCTATCACTAAGTCTTCGCGTAATCCAGTTGACGAACAAATTAACCAAGAAAACAGCTCCACGTAATCTCTTGATCTTCTTAAACATTAAGTCCCCAATAGGAATAACGATATAAAATGAAAACTAGGCAGTGTGTGAAAATACAAACAAACATAGGTATTAGTCATACTAGGAATTCTATAGCAAGTTTCTTGAAAAAAATATCCATAATTTTTGGCACTTAAAGTCTATAGGGTAATTCTTTCTTCTTTTCGTACATGCATTAAGCTAGTAGGGTATTTACGTCGATAAAGAGAACTTTTTCATCCAAGGCAACATACTTTCTTAACGCACATACGTATAGATTTCGAAATATGCCTAAAAAATATTTAAAGTCTCAACAAGCTTACATACCAACAGCCAACCAACTGGGTTTGTAACAAGATCAAAGACATTTCTTTTATGTTCATTTCCCTGATGATGAAATTAATTTTGAGCTCGTTATAAGAAAAAAAAAAAAAAAAATGCACAAGTGGTTCCGATCAAGAGGCTATCGATATATTTTTTCCCAGAGCATAACAAGATGGTTGAACTTTTTTGATAGTGCAACTGTCTTGTTCCTCTCTCTTCCTTTCAACAATTCGTTTATTGAAATTGTTTGACTTTTCTCTGTCTCCGGATCTTTCTTTCCTCAGTTTCTGACTCAACCTCTCTCTGTCTCTCTGTCTCAATATATGTCTATTTATCTTTCATTATCTTTCTCCCTCTCTCTCCCTCCAGTTCTGTCTCTCTTCTCCCTTCTCTCTAACTCTCTCTGTCTCTCTCCCCCTCTGCCTCTCTCTCTCTCTCTCTCTCTCTCTCTCTCTCTCTCTCTCTCTCTCTCTCTCTCTCTCTCTCTCTCTCTCTCTCTCTCTCTCTCTCTCTCTCTCTCTCTCTCTCTCTCTCTCTCTCTCTCTCTCTCTCTCTCTCTCTCTCTCTCTCTCTCTCTCTCTATCTCTCTCTCTCTCTTTCGCTCTTGCATTCATTAAAGAAATTTATCAGCTCCATACATGTTGTAAAAATACGGGACAATTATAACAGGGGGAACCCAGTCTGCTTGTTTTGTCATCTTAAAATGTGTAGTTCATTTTGAAAGGAAAAGTTTCGAAACCCACCTGTAAAGGAACATTGATATAAAGTTATAACGACTGTGCTTAATTAGCGTACTTGGGGTAAGTCTTGGAGGCGAAAGGAACCAAGACTTTTGAACTCCATATCAAGAAATTGGTTGCCGGCAATAGTGAACTTTACGCTGCATTGAAAGCAGACTATCAGGCAAATGAGAAGCTGAGGAAATTCGTACAAAACTTGCAGAGTGCAACGTTATTCAAGAAGAGACTGCAGAAAATCTGGGGGAAAAAGGAGGGATGACTTCAAGCAAAATCCATAACAAGGCAGAGGAATTTGAAAAGAAGCAGAAAATGCGAATGTGTGTGAAACAGTAACGAAAAACTGGAGTCACAATAGCATACACAAATAAAATACGTCACAGGACAAACAAACGAACAAAACAACATTTTGTAAAAAAGCGTAGGTTAAAAGGACTACAAATCAAAACGTCAAGTTTGAGGACATTTAAAAGTTGAACGAAGAGATGAAACTTAGCTAACAAACACAGCAAACAACATTTGGACATGCTTAACATAAACATGACTTTGCATTAGAACACTCCAAAAAGGTACTAAACATGGCACCGAAAGGTATATCCTGGGATAAGGTGACTGATGATATATTCGGAAATAGAAATCTAGAATTCTTGCAGAAAATAAATCGTTGCACACCAAATAACAGGAAAGAGAAAAAAGAGGGAATCTACAGAAATTGACATTCTTGACAAGGCCTTTGGTAACCGATGTAATTATGCATCAGTGAAAATATGCTTCACTCTTCCTTAGCAAGTGCGACGGTAGGAGGAATGAGATACGTGAATGTCTAGGGAAAAAGAAAGGATAGCTGAAGAGGAGGTTGGGAGGCATTAACAACCAAGCAAATGGTGGTTAAACAAGTCCTTCTGACAGACTTTAGTGTTATCGTAATTTAAAGAATACAATCATTCTAATAATAGTCACTATTTGCATGCTACCTCATACATCATCACGGTCACAAAAAAGTAGCAATCAGCGACCCAAGTAATGAGTTAGAGAAAAAATGAATTGCTACCATTAATGGAAACTAAAACAAAAGAAATTATTTTAACGGGGGTTTTAATAGGAGGCCTACAATCAACTGGGTAGATCGTACTGCACTGTTTAATGCTTGGATTTCAAAAACAGTTACATAATAGACCGACAGGTAGGAGTTCAGGGTAATATTTTTGAAGGGATAAATGACTTGTTATATTAAAAAGCTTAACTCTCTAAATGGAAAAAATGGTGTACCAGCTCTGTGAACATGTTTGCAGATGACACAGAAGAGACCAACGAAAGAGGGTTCGCATAAAAGTCGGAAGTTTGTTCCTATGGAGTTGAACTCTAACAACTGTCATGGTGTCAGGTATATTGATAACAAAAATAAACTCCTACACCAGAACAAGCTGGGAAAAAAGAAAGAAAAAAGTTAAGACTGAGATAACATGGAACGGCCTCAGCGGACAGGTCCTAGATGGGTTTCATCTTTGTGGATTTCAATTTTGAATAAAAGACTGATTAAAATGAAAAATTACAACACTGGAAGAGATCAATTGAGATAACATGAATGTCCTCTACACGGAGACATTAAACAAAGAAAGCTTTGTCATTAATGAAAGAAGAGGAAAAGGCCATGGTTTAAAATCAAAATAAAATCGGACTTTAGCAGATGGGTCCTCCTGAACTCAGCTCTCTCCCGCATTCAAACAACAAGTAAGAATAACTCTCTAAAGAATAGTAAATGTGAAAACTCATGTGATTTAACATGCCTATCCCCCTCCCCCCAAATGCACAAAAAGAAAATTGGAACAACTAAGGACAACTAAATATGAAATCACACGCAATTTAACATAGCTCCATCTCGCTCCTTCCTCTGAAATACATGAAGCATAGAAAACGCACAGTGGTTCCAATTAAAGCCGACCAGAAACCCTTAACACTCTGTTCCAAACTTAGCTGTCACTTTCTTTCTTATACAAGTAAGAACAACAATATAACAAAGTAGCACCACCCCTTCCTCGAAAAAGCAAAACGCAGAGAAAACGACCATGAAAAAAAGAAAAGAAAATGACAATCTAGCATAGTAACCCCCTGTCTCTGAAAAAAAAAAAAATAAAGAAAACACCCATCTAGCAAAGTAACCCCCTGCCCCTAAAATTCAAAAAGCAAAGAAAACGCGACGTGGTCCCCATAAGCTCGGATCAATAACCTCCCAGCTCGCGGTGGCTTCCGAAGACGCCTTCCATTTGTAGCGGAATCCCAGAAGCTCCGAAGAAAACCAATTTCCTTAAAGAGGATGACAGAGGCTGGTTCATATCCAGACCATTGAGTTAATTCCTCGACGGCGCCCGTAGATAAGGTGATTATACATAGAGAGTCTCAAAAGGAACTGTTCTTCAATGGCGGGTCCAATTTTCTCAGTTCTTTCGTCAATGTTGAGTTTTTGTTTTGTATAATTGCAGGTAAGGGTTTGGTCAAAGGGTCTTTTTAGGGCCTGATTTACGTTTTATTTTTCTTCTGATTTGAATATTGAAATAGGGTTATACATTTCTCTTCTTAGACGACGGGGAAAAAGGATAATTATTTTTCTCTCTCATTCATTTTCTCTGTCAGTCCAAATAAATGAATTTAAATTAATATGCACAAAAGTCCAAATGACCCAATTGAATTCGGTTAAAAGATTTTAATAGCAGAGGGGAATCCGGGCAGTTTTTCCTTGAAAACTTTTCTTCGTTCGTGTTTCTTTTCTTTTCTTCGAAGGTAAACGCTTGGGTTAATATATTTGCTGGTGAGGTATGTAGTTCTTATTCGTAAATCAATGTTATTTATTTTATGATGTGCATAAAAATATCAATCCATCCACGTGCACTCCACACACACACACACACACACACACACACACACACACACACACACACACACACACACACACACACACACACACACACATGTATGCATTCATTATTATTATCATAAACGCACAAACACACACGCACACCAGATGGGAATAGCTTCGCGTGAAGAGGTGCTTTGATAAAACTCATATCGAAACGTACACTAAAAGACTCTACTTACGAACATATTTTCGAGAGCATGTTTGGCCAGCCAGCAGTTGAGGAACACAGGGACGAAGAGGTTTCTTAGCGGAGGCCAACATAGCTGCGGAAGGCAAGGGACAAATAGATCAGTTCTGGAACAAAATTG
>NC_061849.1:36169075-36171575 GCF_019202785.1 Penaeus chinensis | reverse complement strand
ATATATATATATATATATATACATATTTGTGTAGTGTGTGTATGTGTGTGTGTGTGTGTGTGTGTGTGTGTGTGTGTGTGTGTGTGTGTGTGTGTGTGTGTGTGTGTGTGTGTGTGTGTGTGTTGTACTCTATAAAGGCATATTGAGACATCAAAAGCAAGCGTATATAAAAAAGTATTAATTATTACTGACATATAGCTAAGTACTCTCAATCACAGACTTCCCAGCTGGAGAGAATGCAATAGTACTTACACAATACAAATGGCATTAATACATCAGTGATACATACTTTGCGTCATTTACTCGTAAACAGCATTCACAAGCTTTACTTTTGCCTGTAAGCATACATCCGAGGGCATGACTGTTTTTTGGGTGTCATGCAAGTTCGTGATTAGGATCACACACACACACACACACACACACACACACACACACACACAAAAAAAAAAAAAAAAAATGTGTACAGGCATATCCAAGTATCTAAGCCTGAAAAAAAAAAAAATACAGAAAACTTTAAGGAAAGCAAATTAAACAACCAATATTGAAGGAAAGTGAAAAGAAACGAGTGAGAGAAGAAGAAGAAGAAGAAAAAACGATTGAGGGTAAGTTAATAACTTGAATCAACAAAGTTCCGATTTCCTTATTGACTGGACAGAGCTTCTTGCTACAGGTGCAATTACCAAAGCCTTTGTCTCGATTTTCATAACAGCTGCTTTTGCATTTGTCTTGAATCTCCATTTCCTCTCTCTCTCTCTCTCTCTCTCTCTCTCTCTCTCTCTCTCTCTCTCTCTCTCTCTCTCTCTCTCTCTCTCTCTCTCTCTCTCTCTGTTTCTCTTTCTGTCTGTCTGCCGGTCTGTCTGTCGCAAATACATGCATACATTCACACACTCACACACACACTCACACACACACACACACACACACTAACACTGACAGACACACAGTAAGGGATCCCCCTCCAAAAGAAAAGTAAGATAAACATAAACGCGAAAATAGGCCTACAATGGCTTATGCATTATGCATGTCAGGAACGAGGATCGCGTTGCAGATGGCTCTTAGAAGAAGAAATATGCATTATTCATGTCCCTTTGCTTTGATCGTTGTTTACTCTCTTTATTGTTACTATTTGTAGTAGTATCATTATTGTTATTATTGTTATTATAATCATTCTTATTGCTTTATTATCGTTATCATTATTATTGTTATTATTATTATATTATCATTATTATTATTATTATGATTATCATTATTATTATTATTATTATCCTTATTATTATTATTATTATTATGATTATCATTATTATTATTATCCTTATTATTATTATTATTATTATGATTATTATTATAATTATTATTATTGTTATTATTATTAGTAATGGTAATACTAATGATAATAATAATGGTAATAATAATGATAATAATAATGGTAATAATAATGATAATAATAATGGTAATAATAATGATAATAATAACAGTAATAATAATGGTAATATTGATGATAAAAATTATGATAATAATGAAATAATAATGATAATAATAATGATAATAAATAATGATAATAATAAGGACAATAATAATGATAATGATAATGATGATGATGATAGTAATGATAATAATAATAGTTATAATAATAATAATAATAATAATAATAATGATAATAATAGTTATAATAATAATAATAATAATAATAATAATAATAATGATAATGATAATAATAACAATAATAATAATAATAATAATAATAATGATAATAATGATAATAATAATAACAATAATAATGGTAATAACAATGATAACAATAATGATGACAATGGAAGCACTGCACCAGCATACTGAATTTTAAATAATTCAACTACAGTACAGTACACAAGCTAATAATAATATTGGTGATAATAATACGAATACTAGTGATAACAATGATCATGTTGATTATTTCATTAATAATGATGATATGGTAATAATAATCATGATAAAAATAATCATAAAAATAACGGTGACGATTTTATCAATAACGATAGAAATAATGTTAATGATGTTAGTGGTAATGATAATAATGATAATGTGAATAATAATGGTAATAATGATAATGATAATGATAATGTTGATAATAATGATAATAATAATGATAATTATGATAATGATAATGATAATAATAATAATGATAATAATGGCAATAACAGTGATAACAATAATGACAATAACGATAATAATGATACGATAATAACAATAATGATGACAATAATAATGATAATGTATAACATTAATGATAATAATTGCTACATTAATCTCAACCTCATGACAAATTTTACATGGACGTGTATCAGTACTTACGGTGAAAATGAGGGAGAGAGAGAGGGAAGCGACACAGTATAATACAGCGAACGTGGCAGCAGTGCTAATACTTTACAGTGAAAGTGACAGTGTAAATAGTGCAGCTGGCTAACGAATAACGTGTAATACTGTCACTATTCACATACGGAGGGGGGAGGGGGGGGGGAGG
>NC_061849.1:36161575-36164075 GCF_019202785.1 Penaeus chinensis | reverse complement strand
TTCTCACTCGCCGTAGGCCTATAATACAACGCAATTCCATCTTCTTTTCTGTCGCTTCTGTTTCGTCGGCACTTATGGCGGGCTCGTGTTCCGTTTCCGTTTTCGTTTGCTCTGTTTTCTCAATTCTCTTTCTTTTTCTCGTTTCTTTTATTGCGTTTTCTTTCTTTCCATCCATCTATCTACCCATATAATCTATCTATCTATCTGTCTATATAGCTATCTTCCTATCTTTCTCTAAATCTATCCATTCACCCATCCATGTCATTCAGTCTGTCTACCTATCTGCTAATCCATCTATCTATCTGTCTATCTATCTATCTATCTATTCAGCATTCCATCCCTCTATCTACACATCTTTTTTTCTCTCTCTCACTCTCTCCTTCGCTCGCTATCTCTCTCTCTCTCTCACAGACTGTCTCTCTCTCTCTCTCACTTACTCGCTCTTTCTCTCTCTATCTCTCTCATGCACACAGACTCTCTCTCTCTCTCTCACACACAAAGACTCCCTCTCTCTCTCTCTCTTTCTCCCTATCACTCTCTCACAGACTCACTCTCTCTCATTCTCCTTCTCTCTTTCTCTCTCTCTCTCCACCCATCTATCTATCTATACGCCTCCCTCAGGCATTACGTCATAATGCTACCGATTTTCGACTCAGCGGGGAGGTCACGACCCGGGCGGGATTAGCGAGCGAAAATGCCGTCCATCCGCCCTTCCATCTATCTACCTGTCTATCCGACCTATCTCTTTGTGTATCTGTTTATTCGTAATAATTATGATTATAATAACAATAATAATAATGATGATGATGATGATAATAATAATAATAATAATTGTAATAATAATAATAATAGTTATAATAATAATAATAATAATGATAATGATAATGATAATAATAATCTGAATATCAATAATAATAACAATAATAATATCAGCAATAATAACAGCAATAATAATGAGAATGACAAAAACAATAATAACAATAATAAACTTGATAATGATATTAATGATAATAATAATAATAATAATAATAATGATAATAATAATAATAATAATAATAATAATAAATAATGGAGAGAGAGAGAGAGAGAGAGAGAGAGAGAGAGAGAGAGAGAGAGAGAGAGAGAGAGAGAGAGAGAGAGAGAGAGAGAGAGAGAGAGAGAGAGAGAGAGAGAGAGAGAGAGAGAGAGAGAGAGAGAGAGAGAGAGAGAGAGAGAGAGAGAGAGAGAGAGAGAGAGAGAGAGAGGAGAGAGAGAGAGAGAGAGAGAGAGAGAGAGAGAGAGCGAGAGAGAGAGAGAGAGAGAGAGAGAGAGAGAGAGAGAGAGAGAGAGAGAGAGAGAGAGAGAGAGAGAGAGAGAGAGAGAGAGTGACTTCATCAAGACTCCGTCCCTTCGCCGTGTCCTACGCCATAAAAGGAGAAAAAGACCTTTATGATTCTTCCGCGAACCGCGGCGCCGGCGGGCCAGGCCAGGGACCCGGAAATGTTGTATTATCGATATATTTTCCTTTAATACTCCTCTGTATTTATTTTCGAGCAAAGAAAATTAACTATTAATTAGAGAAATGAGCGGAAGTTACTCAATCAAGACCTAGTTACATGCAAGTTTGGAAGTGTTACTTCAAGCGCTTGTAATGTTACGCGTGTGTGGAGAGAGAGAGAGAGAGAGAGAGAGAGAGAGAGAGAGAGAGAGAGAGAGAGAGAGAGAGAGAGAGAGAGAGAGAGAGAGAGAGAGAGAGAAGAGAACTCCACCATAGCACACCTGCACTTATAATAGTATGACGAAAAATCTCGACGGGAGGCTACGTGTCCCTCTCCCCTTGTCGAGGGAGGCTGACGTGTCAATCAATATCTGTTCTCGTCACAAAGTGCAGAATCACTCGTCTCGAAGGCTGTGGCTTACGTTTCTCTCGTCGCCTGAGAGAGTGACCCAGTGACCTGCATCTTCTCAGACGCGCCCAGTCTCCGGAGTCACTTCGTGCCCTCCTGTGAACTGACGCTGCGAAGTCGATTCTGATGAACTGCGGAGGTTCTTAAGAAGTCCTTCTCCTGCCAAGCGCCGCGAGGTAAAAGGAGAGAGAGAGAGAGAGAGAGAGAGAGAGAGAGAGAGAGAGAGAGAGAGAGAGAGAGAGAGAGAGAGAGAGAGAGAGAGAGAGAGAGAGAGAGAGAGAGAGAGAGAGAGAGAGAGAGAGAGAGAGAGAGAGAGAGAGGGAGAGAGAGAGAGAGAGAGAGAGAGAGAGAGAGAGAGAGAGAGAGAGAGAGAGAGAGAGAGAGAGAGAGAGAGAGATTTGGAAGACATTAGCTCGAGAGACAAGCTGGGTATCAAATCAATAACCAGGGGGACGTCAAGGAAAGTTCTGGCAATATACACGTCAAGGGTTGACCTTTCATGCTCCACATAGCTTGGATAAAAATTCAGGACCAGAATCCAGCGAATGGAAAGGTCCGATCAGCTGTTGACTTATCAGATGGTGGATTTGTATCAGTAATATAGGCCCCCCTTT
>NC_061849.1:36146575-36149075 GCF_019202785.1 Penaeus chinensis | reverse complement strand
GTATCCCTCATTGTTCTGGACACACGCTGATACACCAAGGAAGAGGCATTCATTTAACTGTGAATGAGGAAGAGGAGGAGGTGGGGGAAGAGTGGGAAGAGGAGGAGGGGGAAGAGGAGGAGGGGGAAGAGGAGGAGGGGGAAGAGGAGGAAGAGGAGGAAGAGGAGGAGGGGGGGAGGAGGAAGAGGAAGAGGGGGAAGAGGGGGGAGAAGAGGGAGAGGAGGAGGAGGAAGAGGAGGAGGGAGAGGAGGAGGAGGAAGAGGAGGAGGAGGAGGAGGAGGAGGAGGAAGAGGAAGAGGAAGAGGAGGAGGAAGAGGAGGAGGAAAAGGAGGAGGAAGAGGAGGAGGAGGAGGAGGAGGAGGGAGAGGAGGAGGAAGAGGAGGAGGAAGAGGAGGAAGAGGAGGAAGAAGAGGAAGAGGAAGAGGAGGAGGTGGAGGAAGAGAAGGAAGAGGAGGAGGAGGAGGAAGAGGAGGAAGAGGAGGAAGAGGAGGAGGAAAAGGAGGAGAAAGAGGAGGAGGAAGAGGAGGAGGAAAAGGAGGATGAGAAGTAGGAAGAGGAGGAAGAGGAAGAAGAAGAAGAAGAAGAAGAGGAGGAGGAGGAGGAGGAGAAGGAATGATGATGAGGGGGGGAGTAATATTGATGGTGAGGATGCTGAGGAAGATTAGGAGGAGGATGGGGATAGGGATGAGGAGGAGGTAATGATGATGATAGGGATAGTAATATTAATGGTGATGATAACAATAAAGCTGAAAGAGATGATGGTAATGATAATGATAGGAATAATGATAATAATGACAATAGTAAGGATAATGTAAATAACAATAATAATCAGAACAATAAAAGTAGCAGTAATAATAACGAAAAACAACAACAATAACAGCAACAACAATAATAATGATAATAATAAAAACAATAACGAAACCATCCGCCCACACACTTAAACTCACCCCCCCACCCCCCCACCCCCGCATCCCCCCCCCCACCCACACACACACACCCACACACACACACCCGCACCCCCCCCCCCCCCCCACACACACACTTCGCAGGAGGTAAGATAAAAGGAAAAGGCGGAAGAGAGATGAGAAGTCGGGTAATGGGATTTCTTTTAGAAATGTCAAGACTTACATTACGTATTTTTTAAAGACGCGGATCGACCTGCTCAGCGAAGCGTCCGTAGAAATCATATTTTTTAAATGATTTTTTGTTGTATGATTTTTTTTTTCTGTTTTTTGTTGATATGGATACATAATATTAACTTATTAATGTTTTTGAAATGTCATTAATTAAACCGTCAGTTTTAATCTAAGTGTTTGTGAAGTCAGAAACGCGTTTCTCGAAGCAAGTTTCGATGTCCTTCTTGACTTAAGTTTAGATGTCTTTCTAGCAACATACATAGTTAGTATCAAGCTGGGAAACTTTAGTCCAGATATGCCTAATACGATTCAAGTTATCTACTCAAACTACTCGGGAATTAAAGGGACGCTTTAGAACGAGCCATGTATTGATTGACGAAGACCAGGCAATCACTCCCTATACAATATTCAGTAATGCCCATTCGTCCATATAATTACTTTCCTGTAATTTCTTTTTGGGGAACTGTTAATTTCCAACGTAAATCCCCCGGAGGAAAGGAACAGAAAATAAAAAAAGGCAATTATTCAAAAGTCATCATTTCAGTCTTCACGTTGCCCCAGCCAAGAACTCAAATCATTGTCGGGATATTTAGATTTCCTAGAATATTGGGTCATCGTATTTTGTTGTTACAGCGCTCATGCTAGTTTCGTCCTCATACTTGCCATTTGCCATTCTATCAGGTCATGCAGTACAGAAAGATGATCAAATATTCATCTTAACACTCACAGCTCCTGGATGCAAAAAAGTTACAATCTTCAATCTCACTGTCTCCTAGTTCCTAAAGTAAGCTTAGTTACTACCCTAACACCCCCTGCATTTGTCTCTCTTTCACAGTTCCCTAAATACAGAATAAGTACCTTCTTAAATCTCCCTGCACCTATCCCCTTTCTCACTGTCCAGGAATAATCGCTGAGTCTTAAAACATCTTAAGTCTCGCTGCTGTGAAGTCGTCAAGGTCTTAGAACCCTCGCACCTCCTCCTTTTCACTCACCTTTAAGACATTTTACGTATCTCGTTTTTTTCTCTCTTTCTTTCCCGCGTTTTTTTCCTCCTTCCGTCGCCTGGCAATCGGTGGCCGTGAGTAGTTTGCATAATCTTTAATCTCTCGAGGCCATACACACACAGAACACATACACACACACACATTCATTCACCTCTCAAACATTAAACACACATACACATGTACATACAAACATAAACGAAAGAAAGAGGGATAGATCGATCCTCCTTGAGTGGCTGAGTAATACTGACAACCGAGGCGTTTCAAAATACCCAATTACGATAACAGTGGCACTCGTTCGGCGTTTCAGGTTACCCATTCAATTACACAGTGGCACTCGTTCGGCGTTTCAGGTTACCCATT
>NC_061849.1:36139075-36141575 GCF_019202785.1 Penaeus chinensis | reverse complement strand
TGCTGTATTTCACCCTTTGGAAAAATGACAATCAATTAACTCAAGACCTTTAAATGTATTTGTAATTATTGTTCGTTGTGGATCTAATTACTCCTGAAAATATCACAGAAAAACATTGAATGAGGCGGATTTTTTTTTTTTTATGAAATTATTTTTGCTGTTGCAACTGAAAATCTTTCTCATCATGTCGCATTACCATCTGTTCTGACAGTCATGTAATGGTAATGGCTATTACAGATTTATCTGTCATAAATCTTCTCATTATATTGTTTTGTACTATAATATAATCAATCTTATCACATTTATTATCCCAACCAACTTGGTTATAAAAAAACAGGTATTTTTAGTTCTTAAATCATCTACTAGCATTTCCATAACGAAGCTTTTGCTGCTCATATCATTATGACCCTGTTTTGTTACCAATTATCGTTATTTATATAATTTCCACGTTTTTCGACTTCATCCTTATCATGATAAAGAAAAATGTTGTGATCAATATCACCATCGTTATCATTATCGTGTCAAAAATACTGATAAAGCTGAAACTACATCGATAACAACCCTGGCAGTAACATGACAGAGAAAGAGAGAGAGAGAGAGAGAGAGAGAGAGAGAGAGAGAGAGAGAGAGAGAGAGAGAGAGAGAGAGAGAGAGAGAGAGAGAGAGAGAGAGAGAGACTGAGGGAGAGAGAGGGAGGGAGGGGAGGGAGGGAGAGGAGGAGGAGGAGGAGAGGATTAGCCCGTAACTAGTATTGATGTATCTCATCATGGCGTAACCCCGGGGCGAAAAATACCTTTCTCATAAAACCTCTCTTTATCTCAACAAAATGCTAGCCAGCGTCCTTGATAACGATGATAAGTCAGCCTTGAATATTAGTAATAGTGTTACACTACCAAAAAGGCATTGCTCTGCATATGTATACGATGGTATATTCATTAGCTTTCATAAAAAATGTCGATCAGTGTTAACACGTTTGGCTACTGGAATTCACAGCAGCAATATACGATTTATAAACTACTGTCACTCCCTGTCCTTGTGCATACTTAGCTAACAGTTTATTTCAGAGAAATATGAGTAATGTTTTCATTTTCCTCTTCTTCTTCTCCCTTTCTTCATTCCGGGTAAAGTCCTGCTTGCTTTCCATTGATGATTTCACTCGTGCTTTGTGAAGAAACATCGGGTCTGTGCTTCTTCTTTCCCTGCTTGCTAAGCGTAAAATACAAGCACGAAATCCCTCCTATTGAATTCTTGTTATGAAAGCGGCTTCCTTTCAGGGTTGACCTTTTGCCGTTCTCAGTAGCTACGGACCTTCCCTTTTACCGTATTTATAATTCATCGCGAGGTAAATACGCTTTGCATTTGTCTCATGCTTTTCATGTCTTCTATGTGGGTTCATCCCTCGCAGAGAAGAGACTTAACACTAATCTTCAATATTTACCTCGCGTGCCAGAACCGATCATTCTCCTTCTTGTATTAAAAGATTAGGAAGAATGCACAATAGATAAAATAAGATAAGATAAGACCGTAAGATAAGATAAAATAAGACACTTTTTTCCATTCAAAGCTTTTGTGCGTAGTAAGCGGCAGGCCGGTCTCCTTGCAAGCACGTGTAGGCTATACCTCCAGTACATATAAACTGGGAACTACTAATGGCTCACTGAGAGAGTGATATGTTAGATACAACAGCTGGTTTTCATTCCGCCACAGTTGCTGCTAATGTTGTCGTAGGAGCAGTTGGCTTCAGCTGCAATAACAGGAGCTACCTAGACATACTCGGTAGAGGCAGCTGTAAGCCCGAAAGGCAGCTTCTATGCTCTAGGACAATCCATAAACACAACAGAATTGTATCTGTGTTCTTAGGAATATAAAGTTATGGTCGGTCTGTTATTTATTCATTTATGAATTTTATAATGTGGATGTGCACAGACTCGATCCAAATCACTTCGAAAAAAAAAACAATAACTTGATTCCTTGCTTCTCAGGATGTCACCCAATATATATTCCCGGAAGTACATTTTAGAGCAATAGTCCCAGAACTGAATCTTTCCTCGGCTTCGATCGAGTAGTAAGCACCACCCGTTGCTTCGGCTCGAAATCATTCCTGCTTGAAATCTGGACAAAACACGTACCGAACCTAATATCGAGAATCACTAGTCGTTTATGACTGTGAAGTGTACTGAGGTCTCGTCGGCAGAACCCACAGACCAACGCATTTACTACAGCGTATGTTATTATCCCGTGTCGTCTTCTCTTTTTATGTGTCTCGTGTAGGATCAGCGTAGTGCTGAATTAGTACGAATGTTAATATTTAAAACGCCTCTCTTAGAAGAGAATACATAATACACAGAAATTGTATAAGTGTAAATCGTACACAAAAGAAGAAAAAGTAATAGAAAAAGAAGAAAAAAAAAAGAAGATAAAGATGAAACAAAAAAAGAAAAAGAAATAAACAGGAAACAAAAAAAGAAAAAAGAAAAAAGAAAAAAGAAAATCTGAACAA
>NC_061849.1:36131575-36134075 GCF_019202785.1 Penaeus chinensis | reverse complement strand
CCTTCCCTCCCTTCCACTCTCTCCCTTTTCCCTCTTTGCCCCCTTCTCCCTCCCATCCCTTTCCCTTTCTTCCCTCCCTATTCCCTCTTTCCCTCCCTTCCTCTATCTCTTCTCTTTTCTCTCCCTTCACTCCCTTCCCTTCCCTATCTCTTTCTCTCTCCTTTTCTCTCCCTTCCCTCCCTTCCACTCCCTTCCTCTCTCCCTTCCCTCTCTTCCCTTCCTTTCCTCTCTCTCTTCCCTTTTCTCTCCCTTCCCTCCCTTCCATTCCCTTCCTCCCTCTCTTCCCTCTTCCGCTCCCTTCCATTCCCTCCCCAACTCTCTTTCCTCGCGCCTCTGCACTTTCGAAACCAAAGTTCTCCGCAAACTCGGTAAGCACCTGGAAACTATGTTTGTAATGAGAATCTTCAAGTGGAGCTTAGTGCCGAGGATCAGGGAATTGCAGACGGTGGCAGGCTTACATACGGACAGATGAGAAGAGATAGATAAATAGATGGATAGGTAAAAACTGAGAGAGAGAGAGAGAGAGAGAGAGAGAGAGAGAGAGAGAGAGAGAGAGAGAGAGAGAGAGAGAGAGAGAGAGAGAGAGAGAGAGAGAGAGAAGACTAAAGGAGGGAAATCGATAGATAACAGACAGAGAAATAAATAGACCCATAGATATACAGACAGGCACATAGACAGAAAGATGGCGAGAGGGCTCAGGCACAGCGCTTACCAATCACCCAATCAAGCTGACATTATCCTCGGCCCAACACACACGGAGATTTTTGCTTGGAAACCGTTTCGAGATTCGGTTCAGCTCGGAGTTTCCTGCCCGATTTAGCTACGACAGAATTATGATAATAATGGTAATGATAATAATAATGGGGACGATGATGTTGAGATCGGTACCAGGATTGTGATTATTAACATCAGTTTTATTATCCTTTTCGTTGTTGTTATTAGTATTATAATCATAATTACTATTATCATTATTATTATTATCATTATCATGATCATTATCATTATCATCATCATCATCCTCAACGTCATCATCACCATCATCATACTCATCATCATTATTCTAATCATAATCATTGCTCATTACTGTGATTACTATTATCATTATTAATACTATTATCAGTATCATTATCATTACCATTACTCTACTACAGTTACCATTACAGCAATAATATCTACGCAGTTTGTCAAAATTCAAATAGCCAGTTACACCTTAATCAATATGATTGTAGAGTTTAGGGGTAATTTAAGTAAAATTTCCAAAGCACAGAAACAGAGACAGATTTAAACACGAGAGAGTGCCTTCTAGTTATAAGTTGAAGAGAGGGTCAAGTTAAAACAGAAAAAGTTCCCTCTCCCCACCGTTCTATCCATTTCAAATTGAACATCATTTTTCCTGTCATCTGTGTAGGGTTCATGTACGTGATTGAGCCTTCATTTCCTCGTAAGTTATTTTTCCAACCGATATTTCTCTCTCTCGACATATTGCATTTGGTTCAACTCCAAAGAGGGGAAATTTGATTCAGAATTTTTTTTTTTTACATTTTTTCCTAATATGGGACAATCAGTTTGTGGAAAGGGCTTGTCTTTCAGTAGTGTATATATATATATATATATATATATATATATATATATGTATATATATACATATATACATATATACATATATACATATATACATACATATACATATATACATATATATACATATATACATATATACATATACATACACACATACACTTTTTTACACATATACATATATACACAGTTTATATGTTTATACACACACACACACACACACACACACACACACACACACACACACACACACACACACACACACACACACACACACACACACACACATATAGAGAGATAGAGAGCAGAGATAGAAACGGAGACAGACAGACTTAGAGTTAGACGAAGTAGAGAGAGAAAGATTTCAAATAGCCGTTCACAATAGAGACGGATGGCCCAAAAAACATTCTCTCTACTCGTGATAAGCGAACACAATCCCAGCGCTCAACTGCAGTTTCGTTCCCCATCCATGACCCCAAGGCTACGCGGGTGAAGTGAATCTGCAGATACGAGCTCATTCACCCTTAATTGGCTTCGAGGTAAGAGCAGAGCACAGCCCGATGCCTTGCCACAATGGAACCCTGTCTTGGCATTACTCTCACACAACGCGGCTAACGTTCTTACGCAACCAAAACAATGCAGACAAAGGACAGAAACAGCCTTTGTTTACACCGCGTTCATTCACAAACAGACTGCTACATTAGCACGCAGCAGTGTCATACATCACAGGGCCTTTGTGATATAAAGGGAACTGCAGTGCTTAATCCACTTGTGACGTAGTATGTCCCAGTAACGTCACAATAATTAGTGACAGCTTGACACACGAATTCCAGGTAACGTTAAAGAAGGATCTGTCTCTACCTGGAATGAATGGTCGATCAGTTGCCGCTTCGTCTTTCCAAATTCTTTGTTTTACTTTGTC
>NC_061849.1:36106573-36109073 GCF_019202785.1 Penaeus chinensis | reverse complement strand
CTCTCTCTCTCTCTCTCCCTCTCTCCCTCTCCCCTCTCCTCCCCTCCTCCCCCTCTCCTCTCTCCTCTCTCTCCTCTCTCTCCTCTCCTCCTCTCTCTCTCTCTCTCTCTCCTCTCTCCTTCTCTCCTTCTCCCTTGCTCTCTCCTCCCTCTCTCTCCCTCTCTCTCCCTCTCTCCCCCCTCTCTCCTCCTCCCTTCCCCCTCCTCCCTCCCCTCTCCTCTCTCCTCCTCTCTCTCTCTCTCTCTCTCATCCTCCCTCCCTCCCTCTCTCTCTCCTCTCTCTCTCTCTCTCCTTCTCTCCTTCTCTCCTCCCCCTCTCTTTCCCCCTCTCTCTCCTCTCATTCTCTCTCTCTCTCTCTCTCTCTCTATATATATATATATATATATATATATATATATATATATATATATATATATATATATATATATAATATATAAGAGACATGGAGCGAGAGCCATGTGTCCATCAGTGTTGATACTTTTACGTGACAAACCTAAAACATACTGATTGAATTGTCTTCAACAACGATATTCAGTTAATCCCCATTCGTTTGTCTGTTATATCACTATGGGCAGCGCCACGGATTTAAATACAATATGACCCGGCGCATTACGGTATTCTGAAGCCATTATCTCCCAGTTAATAATGAAATATAAGGAACTGAATAAAACATGGTGTCAGCTTGCACACACCATTCATATTTCATATCTTAATGCAGGGACTCTGCAACAAAAGCGGCAGAGATGACCAACAAAAAGGATTAGGCTCGACACTAAAGGGAAGAACAAAAATGTACAGTTTTTTCGACACTGAAACATCCGCGGGGGAATGTGCATGCGTTCATACATGGAGACATGCACACGTACATGCTCACACGCACAGGCATACACAGACAAACACAGACAAACAAACAGATAAACAGACACACACACACTTACACAAACACAGGCACACACACACACACACACACACACACACACACACACACACACACACACACACACACACACACACACACACACACGACACACAAACACACAGGCACACAGCCAGAGACACGCACATACCTATATTAACACACACACACACACACACACGTAGGCCTATAAAAGCACACAGAAATGCACACATACAAATATCCCCATATCGAAATGTCTCTTCAACCGTTCATAATGCGGGCGTGCTGTACAGACGGCCACTGTATTCAGGGAAGCTCAGCTACAGTTTCGAAGGTAATTACCGACTCATCCCATCAAAGCAATTAGCAGGTATCATCGGTACCTGACAGCTACGAGATAACCAAATTACCAAAGACAGGGAGACGGAGAGACAATAATTTCTCGAGTTTCGGCCCGTTAATGAAGAAAGTTCCTGGTCACCTTCCAGTGGGCAACTTTGCGGATGGGAAAACAAAATTTGCGAATTCCCTCCCGAAGGAAAAGAAAAGAAACGGAAGGAGAAAGAAATATAAAAAAAAAGGAGAATAAGAAATAGGGAAGTGACGGAGGGCGAATCTCTGTAAATAAATTGGTTACTTTTCCAAACTTTCAGGAACGAACATTAGCCATTAGTTTGAGTGGCAGATCCGTCTACGACTCATAACCTACATTTTCTAAAGCTCACGATCATTTCGAGTTGAACTTACATAAGACACAAACTCCTGAGGCATCATTTTGTGTATGGTTGAGTTTGGCTTCCACTAAAGAAAGAAGCTTTTTTCATATGAAGCATCAAAATACATACAAGTTTGATGGGCACTTATGAGATTCCAAAATGCTAGCTTTCCAAATTCCAAATCCTTTCGAGAACAAACTTACGTAAAGACACACGTACTTAAAAAAAATGTGCCCCCCCCCCCCAATTCCATATCATCTAAAACACTTTCCTTTGTATACAGGAAGGCTCTCGACTGCTCAGGATTAGGTGATAAGGCACGCCAGACACAAGGCAAGGCGAAGAGAAGCTTTGGAAGAAATTATAACACGTTGAAACTACATTGTAAAACGACTTCAATCCCCTCGTGTTCAACCGTGTCCTTTCTTTGTGTTACCGAGGAAATTTTGTGTTTTCATTCGAATTTCCTTCTTTTCGAAGTCGCCCGAAAAGAAAGTATAAGGAGCCTGAGGTTTTCTCAAGTTTTCGAAGCACTATTTCGGTGCCTGTCAAGGGGGGTTTCTAAATTTGATAAGGGGAGGGAAGGGGAGGACGAGGAGGAGGAGGAGGGGGACGTCAAAAAAGTCTATAAGAAATGGAGAGACGTTAGCCAGGTATATGAGGCGGAGAAAATCAAGTCCATCAAATATGAAGCAACTACACTTGGCCTGTCAGTAAGCCTTCCGAACTTAAATCTCAAAAGAAGTAAAGGTTATGTCACGTAAAGCTCATCCTCATCGATTTTAGTGAGTGAAATCCTGTCACAAGAGAAACCGTCGGGTCCAACCATCAAGAAAAAAAAAAAAAATATATATATATAGAGAGAGAGAGATAGAGAGAGCTATTT
>NC_061849.1:36091573-36101573 GCF_019202785.1 Penaeus chinensis | reverse complement strand
AAATCAGACGCACTCCCTCCTCCCCCTCTCCCCCTTCCCCCCCTCCCCCTCCCCACTTCACCGACGTCCAGCTAAAGGAAAGAAGGAAAAATAGAGGAGATTAGCAGGAGAACAGCGGAAGGAAGGAGGGGTCACCGGGGTCGTGTGTGAGGGTTTACCTTACCTGCGTTGGGGAAGAAGGTAAGCCGGGCATGGGCCGCGGGCCTCGGGAGGAGACTAATGAAGCGTTGGGAAGAACATGGGCTCATGGATGCGAGAAGGTGGTAGAAGTAGACAACGTAATATATTCAAAAGGATGTAGATGAAGAGAAGAAAATATACCCAAGGCTGCGTGAAAGAAAGAAAGAAAGAAAGACAGAAAAAAAAAACCCCGGAAAACAAGAGAGAAAGAAATAAAGAAAAAATAGGGAAAAAATGCTAATAAAACGTTTTAGATGGAAACCAGAAAACCGACTGATCTAAATAACAAGGAAGAAGAAATGGGCGCGGAGCAATTGCAAGCGCAACCCGTCGCAAACTTGCAGACGAGCAAACCCCAGCCAGATGCAGTAATTCCTCACCATTCTTACCACACGAACACAATCGTAATATCGATTTCATTATCGAGTGACATCGACTCGAGATCAGCATCTCCTTGAATCATCCATTGATATCGGCACAAAAAGAAACCTCTCTTTCCCTCATTCCGTCTCAATCGGTGGGATAAACTTAATACTAGAGCTTCAGCTGTTGCCATAGTGATTCCAAGTTATTCTGACCATCCTTGTCTTCATAGCAATCCTCTCGCTTTACTGTTTGTTTCATATCTGCGCATGACAGTCATATTCAGGTAGCTATTTTTTTTTATCTGTGCGTGACAGTCATATTTAGGTTATTATTTGTTTTATCTGCGCATGACAGTCATATTCCAGTTACAATGCTTTATATCTATCTATGACAGTCACCTGAGGGTACTCTTCTGTTTCATATCTGCCCATGACTGTCAATTGAGTTTTGTACCTGTTTAATGCCTTTCCATGACAATCAGTTGAGTTTACTTTTTATGTATTTTGTATTTCTCATTATCACTATCACTGTCTTGTCCACTATCACGAGTAACAATATCGTCACTGTAAAACCACCATCACAGATTTATCTCTTGTCACCATAACCATCACTAATGATTTAATTCACTATCTGCTTTATGTCATTTTCTGTTCACTGTCACGAGTAACGATTACGATTCGTCATTAATCCTCTTATTATCACCCCCTTTATAGGTGTCATAACGATCAACCGAGCGCTAGGGCCGTCTATTGGCATCATTATTTTCTCTCTCTGTTTCTCCCTCTTTTCACTTTCACTCCCTTTCTATCCCTCCCTCCCTCCCCCCCTCCTCTCTCTCTCTCTCTCTCTCTCTCTCTCTCTCTCTCTCTCTCTCTCTCTCTCTCTCTCTCTCTCTCTCTCTCTCTCTCTCTCTGTCTCTCTCTGTCTCTCTCTGTCTCTCTCTGTCTCTCTCTTTCTCTCTCTTTCTCTCTCTTTCTCTCTCTTTCTCTCTCTTTCTCTCTCTTTCTCTCTCTTTCTCTCTCTTTCTCTCTCTTTCTCTCTCTTTCTCTTTCTCTTTCTCTTTCTCTTTCTCTTTCTCTTTCTCTTTCTCTTTCTCTTTCTCTTTCTCTTTCTCTTTCTCTTTCTCTTTCTCTCTCTCTCTCTCTCTCTCTTTTAAGCTCTAATTGGGACAAGATCCTCATGGTGTCATTAACTCTGCTTCATCTTCCCACCTATCTTTTGATTCGCCACATCACCATTATCATAGTCATTATCCTTTTCCTCATTCACCCATTTTCCTCTTATTCGGTTTTCTTTATCACATAATCTTCGTCTTTCACTCTGTCGGGATGTCTGTAAAATCATTTTCTCAATCAAGTAAACACTAATGATAACATCTGTTATTTTCTTTCATCTTTTGTCTTTTATTGTCTGTTCTAGAATAACACATGGTCTGTATTCTCTATATTTTGTTATTATTTTCTCTCTTCATTAAGTTTTACTTGTATCCATTTCTTTATCTATCACATTTATCATTATCATTAATATTCCCCTTTTACTTTGTTTTCTCGCAATCTTTTAATCTGTCTTTATAAAATTCTTTGTTTCAATAACTCTTCTTTTTTCTCTCTCTCTTCCTTTTATCCTTCACTTCTCTTAATCTAGCTCTTCCTTTCCCTCCTTTATTGCGTTGTGTCTCTGGGAAATTAAAACTTCCAGCATTAAGGTCAATTAAATTTCCTTCGCGTCGCTGCCCAACTTTCGTTGCAGTTTTTCGCCCGAGACAATCGTAGCTTTTCCAGTTGCGTCTCGCTTGTGTCGTTTCTTAGTCTTTTAGTAACTTGTCAGTAAACACAGATATGCATGTGAGTGTACATAAACGCGCACCCCCCCCCCACTCCCCCCTTATATATACATATATGATTTATTTTTCCTTTTGGCTTTTGATTCTAATTATGTTATATATTTTCAGCACTGTACATTTTTCTTATTCCTTTCGAAAACTCGAAACCTGAATAGTCATTAAGGCCGTCTATTAGAATATAAAAAAAAGACTGTTCCTCAGCGTGAATTTAATTATGTTCCTGATAATTATCGCCTCTGATATGCTTTCAAGCTATATATAGATTCCGTTCGATATTTCCCCTCTGGGTCCCTCGGATGTTCAAGAAACGCGGCTCGTGTATCACTACCTCTCTGCCTCAGCGGGAGCCATGCTCTATGTGTAGCTTTTTAGCGGTCCGATCGCACTCCAGCTCGAGTATAAGAAAGAATGCTAGAAATGAGGAAATAGATAGATATATGTGGATAGATGGATGATAATATATGGATAGATAGATAATAGTATATGGATAGATAGATGGAAATATATGGATAAATAGAAACATGTGCACTGAAACAAACAAACAGACAAAAGTAAAATGAGAGGTACCACATAAAACTCTTATTAATATACAGGGACCACCAGCGGCTCTGTACAAACATCTCATTAAGCGAGAGGAAAGGGACAGGACCCTTCTAATTCGTCAAACCATATCAGAATGTCAACTGAAAATACTGATAATCGATATATACGCCTAATATTACGATAAGAGATTCGTTACATCAGACACTTCAAATGCAACGAAGTAGAATGTATTTTATTTAAATAAAATAAAAAATATATATATATCTATTTATCTATTTATTTTTTTAGACGGTGAAATGTTCGGTAGTGCAACGAAATAAAGAGTTAATAATGATCGGGATTATGTAAAACTTTTAATTTTATCATCAATGATAAAGAAAAACAGAATGAAAAGAAAAGAAAAGAAAATACTATTGGTCCTGATTAGAAATTTCTTCTCGTGGAAGTTAATTGCACTAAAAGCTGAGACTGACAATGACTTTTCCTTATTACCAAAATATAATAAATCTATAGATTAGTTCCGACAGCACAGATAAAAATCCTTCACACCATCTTCACAATAAACAGTGTCTTCACTCGCCTTTAATTGCATACACCCTACATACTATAAAGAATACATGTACATGCAGACCCATTCACATACGGATACATATAAACACACCTAGTAAAGACACAAGGATAAAGAGAGAGAGAAGAGAGAGGGAAGAGGGAGGATAGGAGGGAAGAATGAAGGGGGGGGGGGGGGAGGGAGGGAGAGGAGGAAGGGAGGGATGGAAGGAGGGAGAGGAGGAAGAAAGGGAGGAAGGAGGGAGAATGGAAGGGAAGGATGAAGGAATTGAAGGAAACAGAAGGGAGGGAGGGGGGGAAAGGAGGGAGGAAAGGAGGGAGGAAGGGAAGGAGAATGGGAAAGAAGGATGAAGGAAGAGAAGGAGCGAGAGGATGAGGAGGAGAGGAAGGAGGGAAGGAAGGAGGGAGAAAGGAGGAAGATGGAAAGAGAAGGACGAGAAGGAGAAAGGAAGGGAAGAAGAGAAGGAGAAAGGAAGGGAATGAGGCAGGATGAGAGGGAAGGAGGGAGGAGGGAAGAAAGGAGAGGGCCATAAATAATAGAGAAGAGCAGAGGGGTTTAGAAGTGAGAGGTAGAGGGGGGGTAGGGAGGGGGTATGAATAAAACAAGTAGGAAGAGGTATCATGGAAGGAGAAAGGAAAGAGGGGAAGATGTGAAGAAGGAAGGGGGGAGTCAAGGGAAGGGAGGGAGGGAGTGAAGGAAATATGGAAGAAATAGGGAGGGAAGCAAAATGTATATCTTCAAAGTGCATCCGATATATTTGACCGGTCTCGACCCTATAGGCCCAAACGAAGGCGGTCAAATACATCTGGAGATCTAAGATGAAGATGTCATTCTCATTCATTCCTATCTTTTCTACATTTGTTACGATGGAAGCTATACAGAGAAGAGGAAGGACAGATACGAGAGCCGGAAGGGAGGAAATCATGAATGGGGAAAAAATGAAAAGAGTTGTAAGGGAGGGAAGAATATGGAAAAAAAATAGAAAAAGGAATAAAGGAGGAGACACGAGAAAAGAAATGGAGTAATGAGAACCACGAACAAATAAAAATCCAAGCGAGGGATAATCTTCCATCCGTTCTTGTTGATAATGCATGCTTTCGCTTTGCAGCCCAACAGACCAAAATCTCGCGGGGCATCAACAAATGCTTACGTCCTGACTTTTGATTTCCCTCAAGAGCACTGAATCGAAAGTTATACGATGTGATTCCTGGTTTAGATGAGTATTTTGTAACTAATCAACTTTCACCTTTTACTGATGCGAGTTATTGGACTATTCACTTGAAATATTTGTCGATGTGTAGTCACCAGACTGTTTTATGAGTACTGCGGGCAGGTTAGTCTATTTCATTTTGCGCATAATTTCAAATTAATCTCTAGCTCTCAATGTGGTTTTGATGAAGTATTGACTGCCCTGCATAAACTCTGTAACATTATGATCAGTTTCTGTTCATGAAGACGAGAACATCGCACTTAAAAAAAAAAAAAAAAAAAAACTATATTTAATCTCAAAGACTTCGGTGATTCAGCTGATTCTCTACCACGGCAATTATTTAGGAAAGTTTGGGCAATTATTGTTTCGTACTGACCACTATTAATACCAATACGATCCCATTACAGACGCTCACCAAAACAATAAACACCTATAAACATTCATCTCTCTTTCCCAATAACACCATCAAATCAAAAAGTGGTGACGATTTATTTTCTTTTTTGAGAAAGCCATGCAAGTTCACCCAACCCTTATACAACACAGAGAACACATACAACTAATAATACCATTATGGCTGTAAGCAGAGCGTGTACACAATAACCCAGGCTTAACAAGGGATTATCTAGGGAATCTTTCCAGAACACAGGGTAACAGAGCTCCCTCTATTCTATGGTAATTTCAGATACTGGGATTGAATCGCATATCGGACAAAAAAAAAAAAAAAAAAAAAGCAGAAAAGGGGGATTCAAACTTATGACGCTTATAGTTTCACATCGTTTATTTTTTTCGTTTCATTTATTCATTTATTTTTGTATTTATTTTTTATTTATTATTTTTTTTTTTGAAACAACGTTAGCTACTTTACCGGTTTTGGTCGCAGTGAAATGAAAAGGTACAGAGAAAAGGAAAACTCGGTCATCGATTCGCTCCCACCGTCACATTACACAAATATTCGGTTTCCCTTCAATCAGTGTGATCAAAAAAACTTCCTTCAAACTCCTTTCCGTCAAAGCTAATGACAGCAAAGACAAACAAAAGAAGGAAAGAAAGAAATAAAGAGAGAAATCAATGAATAAATAAAGAGCAGAAGATTAAAAAGAAAGAGAAAGAGAAATGAAGAAAGACAAGACAGAGAAAAAGACAAAGAAAGAAAGAAAGAGAGAAAAAAAGAAAAGAAAAGGGAAAAAAGAAAAGAAAAAGTAACAAAGAAAGAAAAGTGGAAAGAAAAGAAGAAACAAAGAGGAAAGAAAAAAAGAAAAGAAAAGGAAACAGAGAAACGAAAAAAGAAAAAAGAAAAATATATTCCACAAACAAACAAACCCAATAACACATTTGGAATCTTAAAAAGGAAAACGATAATAAAAACAAATCCATTTCCAATAGAAACAACAACAACATGAAACATAATATCTTTATTAATAGAAAACAACAATAACAAAACAGAAAACCAAAGAAAACGGAGGAGAAGAGAAATGAGAAGAAACACACGAATAAAAACAACAGAAAAGAAGAAGAAGCAAAAGAAGAAGAGGAAGAAGCGGAAATCAGAAAAGGAGAAAAAAAATAGGAGAAAGAAGAAGTTGAATCAAACAAACAAAGAAAAGAAGAAGAACGAGAAGAGAAAATCAGAAAAAAAAACAAAAAAGTGGAATAGATGAAAAAGTAGCAAATAACGAACAAGAAAAAGAAAGAGAGAGAGAAAACAGGGAAAGTAAAAAAAAAAACAAAAAAAACAGCATCTTGAGGCCGTTTCATCTTGACGCGTCTTGGGAGATGAAGGCGGAGGAGGAGGAGATGGAGGAGGAGGAGGAGGAGGAGGAGGAGGAGGAGGAGGAGGAGGAGGAGGAGGAGGAGGAGGAGGAGGAGGAGGAGGAGGAGGAGGAGGAGGAAGGTAATGAAAAGAGGAAGAACGGAATTTCTTGAAAATGCTAATCATTACACTTGTAAGGGAAGGAAGGAGGGAAGAGAGGGAAGGGAAGGGAGAGAGGAAGGAAGAAAGGGAGGGAAGGAGGGAGGGAAAGGGAATGAGGAAATGAAGGATTGAAGGAGGGAGGAAAGAGGGAAGGAGAAAGGGAGAGAGGATTGAAGGAGGGAGGAGAGAAGGTGGGAGGAGAGAAGGTGGGAGGAAAGAGGGAGGGAGAGAAGGGAGGAAGGGAGCAGAGGAGGGCGGTAATAACGTATAGGCAAGGGAGCAAAAAAGAGAAGGGAAAGGAAAAGAAGAAAGAAATGAGAAAAACATAAACAAGGAAGAAAACCCACTAACGCAAACAAACAAGTCAGACTCACAAATTGTTATCACTCATTGCCTAAACAAATAACTTCCTCCCTTTCTCTCTCCCTTTATATCTCCCTTTCTCTATCCCTTTCTCTCTCCCTTTCTCTCTCCCTTTCTCTCTCCCTTTCTCTCTCCCTTTATATCTCCCTTTATATCTCCCTTTATATCTCCCTTTATATCTCCCTTTCTATCTCCCTTTCTCTCTCCCTTTCTCACTCCCTTTCTCTCTCCCTTTCTCTCTCCCTTTCTCTCTCCCTTTATATCTCCCTTTATATCTCCCTTTATATCTCCCTTTCTCTCTCCCTTTCTCACTCCCTTTCTCTCTCCCTTTCTCTCTCCCTCTCGGCTTTTTTGACCGCCTGAGGGAACGATGGCTTTTTGGCGAGACGTTTTGAGAAGAAAGAAAGAAAAAAAGTAAAAAAAGGATGGAGAGAAAGGTAGAAAGAGAAGAAAGGAAAAAGAAAAGAAGAAGAAAAAGTAGGAAAGGTAGGTAAGAGAGAGAAGAAAAGGGAAAAAAAAAGAAAAAAAAGATAATAACAATATGTCACAATCTCTCTTTCTCTCTCTCTCTCTCTCTCTCTATTTCTCTCTCTCTCTCTATCTCTCTCTTTCTCTCTCTCTCTCTCTCTCTCTCTCTCTCTCTCTCTCTCTCTCTCTCTCTCTCTCTCTCTCTCTCTCTCTCTCTCTCTCTCTCTCTCTCTCCCCCCCCCCCTCTCTCTCTCTCTCTCTCTCTCTCTCTCTCTCTCTCTCTCTCTCTCTCTCTCTCTCTCTCTCTCTCTCTCTCTCTCTCTCTCGCTCTCTTTCTCTCCCTCTCACTCTCTCTCTCTCTCTCTTTCTCTCTCTGCTGTGTGGTGCAGCGGTAGCGATTTCGTCTAGCAATCTTGCTGACCTGCGTTCGAATCCCTCGCCGCCAGTGGATGGTAACCCCGGCCATTCCTTGCACACAGGGGATAGCTTAGAAGCAAAATGAAACAGACACTATGTCACACCAAGAATATCCATTGTAACAAATGGAATCAAACTAAACCTTTTAAAACCTCTGCCCTCTCTCTCGCCTCTCCTTTTAGCGTTCGTAGGATAATCTTTTATATGCGTTTATATCAGTGTCATGGATGTAAATATTTAGAATCCGATTTACGTGATTTATTGGCGTATTATCATCATTATTATTATTACATTATGGTGATGATAATAACAATGACGTTAATAATAATAATAATAATGATATAATTATAATAATAATAATACAAATAATAAGATAATGAGAAGAAGAAGCAGAAGAAGACCAATGATAACAAACTCGACCCTCATTATCATAATATCCAGAACCAAGTAATTTCACAGACACAGACACATCAGAGTAACGAGTAGCGAAACTAATCATCGATATGTATTATCATATCAATGTACAGCGTACCGTCAATACGCCCTTCCCCCTACCTCCCTCCCCCTTCGAAATTGAACAGGTGAAATCCATTAGGCTTTGGAACATAGCATGTAGTTACGTCACTCAATGGCATGAATTTAATCACTGTACATAATATGTGGCAACAAGGGGGCCGTTAACACGTGTGCACGATATGATACATTCCGCTGTCGTTAAATGTTTTGAAGTCTTTATGTGTCTTTTAATATATGACGTTATCAAATCATGAACATTGAAGTAGTTTAACCTTTTTATTGAAAAAGGGTCAGAGGAAAGGTAATAAAAGATAAGAAAATAACGAAAGAAAGAAAGAAAAAAAGAGAAAATGAGATGCAAATGACACGAGGCAAAATTATAATCCGATTAGTAGCTCTCTTTGGACGTTATTTTTGCCCATGAACTAATGCAAACTTTTAATAAATGACAGGGATATCGGGTATCGGACAGCCTTCCGCCGAGCCTATCGAATCTATTTTGAATATCCTCTTACAGGCCTAGAAATCAGATCGTTGACTACTAATGTCAAGTGATACAGCATAGGACTTTTACCACCTCACGCCAAAAAAAAGTAGAAATAAATGAATACAGTCAAAATAATTGAACAGTAGAAAAAATAAGCCCCCCCCCCCCAAAAAAAAAAAAACGAAATAAATCGATCATTTTTTTTTTTTTTTTTTTTTTTTTTAATGGACAGCTGAGCCTTGAATCAAAGGTACAGTAAGGCACAATTTTGTTTCTCATTTCAAAGGGAATCAACGGCATGACATTTAATACCGTGACACCAATAGATTCCACAGGCTTAATTACCTCCTGTATAGCATACCAGAATCACCGAAACTAGTCGCACTTGTCCAGCTGAGTGATCTCTCGTTCCCCGACACTCTGAAAGCCAGGAAATTTCGTTCTGTAAATAAATCGCCGTCAACGAGGGAATTAATCGATTTATCACTCTTGTTAACGAATCGCGGGAAAGGGCACGAGGTGTTCTACGGAATTATTAACATTAAAGCTGATTTAATATAGCTGGTGTAACTCTCGAAGCTTTATCGTGAGTTAGATCATGTCCTTGGCTCCCGACAGGTGATTCGCCAATCCCCGGGGTTCCGCAAAGGCAAGATTGGGATTGGCATCGAGGTCAGAATATCAAAGGACTCCCAAGTTCAAACGTAAAATTGATAACGATAACGTTATTGTGGGTAGATTAAAAAAAAATAATAATCGTATATTGGTTTTATTGTAATAAGATTTTAACTGATTGCATACTTAAGTTGTATGAGTCTCAGTCTGTCTGTCTGTCTGTCTGTCTCTCTCACTCACTCACTCTCTGTCTGTCTGTCTGTATGTCTGTGTCTGTCTGTCTGTCTGTCTGTCTCACTCATTCACTCTCTGTCTGTCTGTCTGTCTGTCTGTCTGTCTGTCTGTCTGTCTGTCTGTCTGTCTGTCTGTCTGTCTGTCTGTCTGTCTGTCTGTCTGTCTGTCTGTCTGTCTGTCTGTCTGTCTGTCTGTCTGTCTGTCTCTCTCTCTCTCTCTCTCTCTCTCTCTCTCTCTCTCTCTCTCTCTCTCTCTCTCTCTCTCTCTCTCTCTCTCTC
>NC_061849.1:36079073-36084073 GCF_019202785.1 Penaeus chinensis | reverse complement strand
CATATATGTGGAAATATATATAAAAATATATATAATAGATATATAGATATATATAATAAATATATATATATATGTGCATGACACACACACACATACAACACTCACAGACACACACACACACACGCACAACACACATATATATATAATATATAGATATATAGTAGATATAAAATATATATATATAAAAATATATAATCAATATCAACGATATAGAAGATAGATAGATAGAAGATAATATATACATTTATATACATATATAATGCATAAGATAGATAGATGGATAGATAGATATATACAGATATATAGAATAAGAACACATACACACACACCAAATACAAATATATATAGCATATGATAGAGATAATAAATTGACAGATATATACATATGTAAACAGATTTATGTATAGATAGATAAAGATAGTTATATATAGACATACATAGGTTGACCTAGATGAACAGAGGAGAGACTCGGTACTTACAGATAATAACAATCATAGATATATATATAATATATAATAATATTAGTTATATATATATACATTATAAATAAATATATAATTAAATATATATCATATACATATATATATATTATATATATAATTATATATACATATATAATATATATAGTATATATATATATATAAAAACATATATAAAAAAATAGATATATATATATATATATATATATTATATATATATATATATAGATACAGATAAGATTTTTGGCCACCATCAGCTCGATGTCGACTATCAAAATAAATAGTCGGCATTATGTGAATGTAAGTTTGGTCCCTCTTGCGCTAACGCTATTTACGTCCAAATGACTTTGTAGTTTATAACTGTAATATGCCACTCTTCGTGTTGTGTCGACGCTGTGCAGTGTCGACACAAACACACACACAGCACACACACACACACAACACACACACACAAAAACACACACACAACACAACACACACACACACACACACACACCACACACACACACATACACACAACACATACACATACACATACACACACATACACACACATAACACACACATAAAAACACACATACACACACATACACACACCTACACACACTTACACACCCATACACACTACAGCATACCAAACACAATACACAAACATACCCACACATAACACACACATACACACACAATACACACACATACAACACAACAATACACACACATACACACACATACACACACACATATATATATTATTTAAAATATATATAATATATAAAACACACACAATGACATACACACACTAGGGAGTAATAGTAAACACACACAAATATATATATATAATCTAATATATATATATATAGATATATAATATATAAAAATATATATATATACATATATATATATATAGTCATATATATATATAGATATACATATAAATAGATAATATACAATATAATATAATAAATATCTATATATCTATATACTATAATTATATATATATATCTTATATAATATACATATATATATATATATATATCAATATATATATATATATACATATATATATTAATATAAATATATAGATATATATATATATAAAAATATATATAAGTATATATATAACATAAATATTGATATATATATAGTATCTATAACATATATAATATATATATAGAGATATAAATATATAATATATAGATATATATATTTTGTGTGTTTTTGTGTGTGTGTGTGTGTGTGTGTATGTTGTGTTTGTGTGTGTGTTGTTTTGTTGGTGGTGTGGTGGTGTGTGTGGTGTTGTTGTGTGTGGTGTGTTGTATGATAGACAGATATATAGATATATATAGATATAAGATAATAGATATAAGATATGTGTATATGAATATGAATATTATATGGTGGTGTGTGTGTGTCATGTATATATATATATAAATATCTATAATATAATATATATAATATCAATATAAACTACAAACTATTTGTGTGTGTATTGTGTTTGTGTTTGTGTGTTGTGTGTGTGTGTGTGTGTGTGAGTGTGTGAGTGTGTGTGTGTGTGTGTGTGTGTGTGAGTGTGTAGTGTGTGTTTTTGTGTGTGTGAGTGTATTCACGTGTGATGAAGTGTATGTGTGTATATATATTATATATGCTTACTTTTCTATATAAATGAATAAATTCAAAACTATATCATTCATACATATACATAAATATATATCTATCAGACATATAAATATATAAATGATATAGAATAAAGAGCACATAAATCTCTATACATATAGTATGTGTTTGTGTGTGTTTGACTGTGTGTTTGTTTGTTTATTGTGTTTTTTATTGTATATTATGTTATTTGTGTGTGTCTGTGTGTGTATCTGTTTTCATGTTTGTTTGTGCGAGGTTATATATATGTTGTGGTATATGTGGAGACTTAAGCGTCTAGATCTCGGGAAAAAAAAAAAAAACAAAAACAAAAAACACACAAACATACAAACAAACAAACAAGGAAGCACAGCCCTTTTTCTCTACTTCTCTCGACCTCAGAAGCTTTCGCCCTTGAACAACAACAACAACAACAACAAACTCTTTGACAAAACCCTGAGGACAACGAGCTCACTTGCGTCGGACAGCATCACCGGCCATCGGGCGGCGGAGGAGAGCGTGAGCTTTGAGGCGTAAACACGGGAGAGCTTTAATCCTAATGGGTTTGGTTCCCGGCCCTAGCGAATGAGATTATCGAAGAAGAACTGCCTTGCTCGCTACGGAAATTTTGTTGTTTGTTTGTTTGTTTGGTATGCACGCGCGTGTACACGTATGTGTGTGCTTGTGTGAATATAGATTATATCTATCTATCTATCTATCTGTCTATTTATCTCTCTCTCTTCTCTCTTTCTTATCTATCTATCTATCTGTAATATGTATGTATGTATGTATAAATATATATACATTTATAGATTGATAATAAGATAGATAGATAGATATATAGAAAGATACATACATAGAAACATACATACAAATATATATGTATGCATTATGTGTGTATATATATATATATATATATATTATATATATATATAAATATATATATATATATATATACATAATACACACATACATATATATACATAACACACAGACACACAACACATACACACACATGTATATATATATATAATAGATAGATAGATAGATAGATACATACATACATACAAATATTTATGTATACACATATATATACATATATATATATAATATATATATATATATATATAAATATATATATATTATATATATAAATATATATGGATACATACACATATAACACACATACACACACACACACACACAACGACGCACATAAGACACACACATATACATTGGGTGCGCACGCGCGTGTGTGTATGTATGTACACACCCACACGCAACTGACGCAATGCCGCTTCACAAAAGCTCTCTGCCAAGACAGGGAATTGTAAGAAGGACTAAAGCTTCTTCTTCCCATTCCTTAAGGAGAAAAATGTCACATTCACTCCACATGCAACCTAATGTCTGGGCAAAAATACGGGAAAAAAGTCTTCCCTGTCGCACTGTTGCCAAACGTCAGAACTGAAGCTTCCGATAAGACGGTGAAATGGGAATCCGTGACTTTTATAAGGGATTCTATGGCTTTAAAAGGGTCCTATTACTATAAAAAAAAAGGATCCTTTGCTGCAAAAGGGATCCTTATGTTGGGATTTTTAAACCCGTACGTGGCACTGTGATCGAGATAAGTATCCTATTGCCTGTGCTGGGATCTTATTCATTATAAAGCACGCGGTGTGATACTTAAATTACTTGAATAAGCTGAGTCAAGGATAACCGGAAGTCACATAACGAATTTGAGCTCGTTAACTTCCCTCAGGATTAAGCCGGGCTCCTTGGGACGCTTTTGCCTGGGTGAGTGTATGTATGTGTGTGTATGCGTACATTTAGAAATCTATAGTTGGGTTCTAGATAGTAAATTTTCTTTTTATATAATCCATCTATCGGTCAAATACATATGTAAAAAGATACACAACATACATACATATACATATACAAAACAATACATATACATATACATAAACATATACTTATACATATACAAATACATATACAATATACATATACATATACATATACATATACATATACATATACATATACATATACATAACATATACATATACATATACATATACATAACAAATACATATACATATACATAATACATATACATATACAAATACATAATACATATACATATACATATACATATACATATACATATACAAATACATATACATAACATATACATATACATATACATAATACATAAAACCTATACATATACATATACATATACATATTACATATACATATACAAATACATATACATACACCATACACCTACACATCACACAACACATACACATAACACATAACACATTACACATACCATACACATACACACATACACATACACATACACATACACATACACATACACATACACATACACATACACATACACAAACACATACACAACACATACACATATACATATACATATACATATACAAATACATTTACATAACATATACCATATACATTATACATATACATATACATATACATAACACATACACATATACCATAATACATATACATATACCATATACATATACAATATCATATATCATATATAAATACACATATACATATACATATACATATTAACTATACATACATACATAACATAACACACAACAACACACACAACACACAAACACACACAAACACACACACAACCACACACGACACACACACCACAACCACACACAAACACACACCACACACCACACATACACACACTCACATACACATACACATACACAAAACCAACCACACCACACCACACACATATATATATACACTATACATAATAAATGGTGTATACATACAGATATCGCACATACATATAACTAAATAAATCAAAAAACAAACCACAAC
>NC_061849.1:36056573-36059073 GCF_019202785.1 Penaeus chinensis | reverse complement strand
GCTCCCTGTTGATGCAGGAATGCCAGGCGAGGAGTTAGGGGAACCGATGCGTAGCGTTCGGACCCCCTGGTATGACTAAGGGCCGAGGAACCTACGCCGACCTCCGTGTCATTCTCACAGAAAGGTGGGTGATCAGGGGTTAATGGGAAGGCAGGGAGGGTGGGCAAGGGAGTTAGGGTGAAGGGAGACACGAATGCTTGGTGTTAATGAGGTTGAGTCGAAGCTAAACAAAGGGACTAATGTTAATTTTTTTTTGTGTGTGTGATCTTGTAGTCGAATTAAGATACAAAGAGGCGAATGTTTTGTTCATTGTGGGGTATTGTTCGGTATTGCGTTATGGTGTGACGTGAGTCGTGTATTGACCCGAATCTATTGTGTAAAAGATACTGTATTTGTAGTAACACAGAGACTGTCTGGGAGATTATTTTTCAAGATTATTTCTTTATTTTTTTTCCGGATTAAAACTCACCTCGATTAAACCTAATGGCAGAGATGTGCGACGTGTGAAATCAGTGTGAAATGTCGTTTTTTTTTTTGTTTCTCGACAGAACTTTACGTAGCAAGAACATAATGAACATATCACGTGACTGGCTCTCACCGCCCTCCCCGCCTCCCCTCCGCCGATCACATGACGACTTGCATGTCACCTGCTTACCACGAGCCCATTCTTCACCACCTCTTGTATGCCAGAGCGAGATTCGAGTAGAAAGATGATACGGTATTATTTTCTGTCTGTTCTTTCTCGTTTTAGTGATGCCCTTGTGAGAACTAAATGGGAGATTGGTCTTAACTGGATATGCGTCATGAATCCAAGCAGATATTAGGTCTTTTTCTAAGCACAAACTCGTACAATATATGTATGCATTTACAGTACATACAGGTCCATAGTATACATGTATGTCCACTCTATGAAAATGAAAAAAAAAAAAAAAAATCCTATTAAGAATGATCAGGAAGACGGCGGAAACTGCACGTGATGTCAAACATTCAAACACACAAAAGGAAGAAGAAAATACTACACAGATATATACACAAAGGATCAGGACGTAGAGAGAGAGAGAGAGAGAGAGAGAGAGAGAGAGAGAGAGAGAGAGAGAGAGAGAGAGAGAGAGATGCTACATCTATGAACTAACTTACCTTGGGGCGATGCTGTTACTGTTGTAGCTTTCACTGTTCTTGACACCCGGTACTCCACTGTTTATAAGCAAGGAATCCTCTTTTTCCTCGTCAGCTTCGAGAGAGGCCAGGTCGGTGGCTTCGTCTGTGCCATTGTCAGGATATCTCCGCTCGCAAGACACGCGATAAGTTCCATCAATACTCGATGTTGTTAGCGATACCTCTGTCAGCTGTGGTACCCTGTAGTTTTTCTTGCGAACCATTACTAATCCCCTCTCGCTCTGCCTCGAACCAAGCTTAATTTTCCATTTCTGATTCGGTTAAGGGAAAACAGGGAACATATCACAATATTTCCTTTGGTCTTGTACTTGTGTGCTGGATCATAAAATATTACTATCGTCTTAGTAACGACACGAATGAGAATGTTTTTCTAAAGCAATGAAGTTCTCATGCTGAGGCTTGTGTATAAATAACACTGTAAAGGACAGACTGTAAGATATAATACACACCGTAGGGTATAATTATAATGAACGTAGGAGACGTAAACCTCTATACTTAACCTGTCGGTATAATCTTACAACATTTAATATACTTGAAAGACTTCTATTTTGTTTTCCACGTTGGCGAAGCTCTACCTCTTCTCACACACTGAGGAAACCACAGCTGTTTTTCCCTAATGAGGAAACGAATAACGCTACTCTCTCGCAGCGCTGTACAGCCACGGGCTACATAAGCATTATGGTAAAAATGAAAGACAGAAAGAAAAAGAAAATAAAAAGAGAAGAAAACTTTGAGGATAATGAACACCGCTTGGGTAATGCACCGATGCAAAGTGCGCGGTAATAGCATATGTAAACTGACATTATCCTCAATACCGATCAATTATAGTGCTTAACAACATCGGATTATCGATTGCCTTTGCTTCTCGGGAAAAAATCGATATGTCAGCCGAGAGAGAAAACAATGACATGGGTTTCGGATTATAAAACATATTTCAATTTATAAAAAAAATATATATATATAAATAGAAAAAAATTAACACAACATATATAATATTAGATATATATATAAAATACACATACATATAATATATATAATATAAATATATATTTTATTCTAATCCACCCAAAATGTTCAGCTGAGAAACAAAAAAAAATAAAATGCTTTTTCACCCTTTCCCCCTTGCAACCCTAGCATAATCACAAAAAATTATAGAAATATATGATTTATTCACTTGTACAGCGAAAAATCCGACGATTCACGGTGGAACATAGGAATATATTTCCTGACGCTTTTCAATGCGGGTTTTGGCACGTGAGGAAAGAGAAGACAAGAAAATAACAGTATTATTTCTCGCTCTGCTTTCTGTTCCGGTTTTCCTAAT
>NC_061849.1:36041573-36046573 GCF_019202785.1 Penaeus chinensis | reverse complement strand
TATCGCTTCTCCGTCGATCTCTTTCTCCCGTCTCTCTCTCTCTCTTCTCCCCCTATCGCTTCCTCTCTCTTCCCATCGCACACGCACTCACTCACTCACTACCTCGCTCACTCACTCCCTCACTCACTCACGCCACGCGACTCACTCACTCAGCGCACTTGCTCATCACTCCACGTCGACTCACTCACTCCTCTCACTCTCTCACTCTCGCACGCGCGCACGCCCCCGCCCGTCTCGCGCTCGCACATCTCGTCACGTCTCTCTCACGCTCTCACGCTCGCACTCTCGCTCGCACTCTCTCCGACGCCCGCGACTCGTCTCCCGCGGCTACTCTCGCCCGCGCGCGCTCCCTCTCTCTCGCCATCTCTCTCGCCCTTCCGGCTCTCCCTCTCGCGCTCCCTCGTCTCCTCTCCCTCTCTCGCTCCATATCTCTGCTCTCCCGCTCTCCTCCCTCCTCGCTCGCCACTCGTCGCGCTCCCGCTCTCTCTCCCTCGCGCGCTCGATCTCTCTCCCTCGCGCTCTCCCTCTCTCTCGCCCGCTCCTCTCCCGCTCTCGCTCCCTCTCTCGCGACCCTCTCGACTCTTCCCGCTCTCGCATCCCGGCTCGACGCTCTCTCCCTCTCTACTCTTCCCTCTCTCGTCTCCCTCTCTCTCCACTCCCTTCTCTCTCTCTGCCCTGCTCTCTCTCTCCCTCTCTCTGCTCTCCCTTCTCTCTCGCTACGCGCCCTCTCTCTCTCTCTGCCCTCTTCTCTCTCTCCCTCTCGCTCGCGCTCTCTCGCGACTCGCTCCTCTCCAGCTCTTCTCTCTCCCACTCGCTCTCTCCCTCTCTCTCTCTCCCTGCGCTCTCTCTCCCGCTCTCTCTTCTCCCTGCTCATCCTCTCCCTCTCGCTCTCCCTTCTCTCGTCGTCCCTCTCTCTCTCCCTCGCGCTCTACCGCTCTCCCGCTCTCTCTCTCTCCCCTCTCTCTCTACTACTCCCTCTCGCTCTCCCCTCTCTCTCATCCCGCTCTCTCCCCTCTCTGCGCGCCCGTCTCGCTCTCCCCTCTCTGCTCTTCCTCTCTCTCTTCCGCACTCGCTCCCCCTCTCTCTCCCCCCTCTCTCTCTCCCCGCTCCTCTTCCTCTCTCGCTCCCAGCTCGCTCTCCCCTCGATCTCCCTCTCCCTCCTCTCTCTGCGCCTCTCTCTCTCCTCTCTCTCTCCCCGCGCTGCTCCCTCGCTCGCTCCCTTCCTCTATTAATATGAATAATCGCTCCCTCCGCGCTCCCCGCGCGCGCGCCCGCGCTCTCGATCCCGCGCTCTCTCGCCCCCTGCTCGCCCTCGCTCTCTCTCCCGCTCCTCTCTCTCCCTCTCTCCTCTCCTCCCTCTCTCGATCGCGCCCCTCTCTCTCTCTCGTCGCCCTCTCTCTGCTCTCTCCGCCTCTCTCTCTCGCTCCCTCTCTCTGCTCTCTCTCTTCCCCTCTCGCATCTCTCTCGCTCCGCTCTCGCAGCTCTCTCCCCTCGCCTCTACTCTCCCTCTCTAGTCTGCTCGCGCGCTCGCTCTCGCTCGTCCCGCTCTCTCTCTCCCTCTGCTATTCGCGTCTTCCCTACTCTCGTCTCCCTACTCTCTCTCTCGCTCTCGTCGCATCCCGTCTCTCGCTCGCTCTCGCCTCTCTCTCGCTCGTCCCTCTCTCTCTCGCACCTCTCTCTCTCCCTCTCTCTACCTCTCTCTCTCTCGCGCTCTCGTCTCACGCACAGCACTCACCACGCACCACTCACACACGCTCTCACTCACACACACTACACCACACACACACTCACACACGACACGACAACACTACGACTCACAACTCTACCACACTCACACCCACTCCACTCTCACCACACACACACACTGCACACACACACACACACACACTCCACAGTCACACTCTACTCACTGTTGTCACCTCACTATCACTGACACATCACACATACTCTGATCACACACACACAACACACACACACTCTAACACTCTAAAACTGACACTCTCTACCCACCAACCTCTCACTCTCACTCACAACTACACTCCGCCCCCCCCCCAGCCCCCCCCCCCCCCCACCCCCACACACACACATACACAAACCCATCCACATACCCCCTCCACCATACCCCTACACCTACACAACCCACACACCCTCCACACACACCCCCAACCCACCACCCACCCCCAAATAAATAAATCAATACTAACACTCCTTAAACCTTAAAGCAGTTAAAACTAATATACTAAAAACCAACGTCACACAAACTAAACTAACATATAACTAAAACTAAATAAATATCATAAATTATTAGCTAAATCCAGTAATTTATTTAATAACAATCATATAAAGATGATTAGAAAACGGCGGCTGCCACCACCGAAAATCAAGTCCAATGAAATCGGCTGGGTTTTCGTCTGTTTCCCTTTCTCTCTCTATTCCTCCTCACTCACTCTCTCGCTCCTACACTCTCTCAAACACCTCTCCTCAAACTCACATCTCATTCTCTCATCACAATCACACTCTCGATTCTCCGACACTCAATACACTCACTCATAACTCTCTACACATCACACTCGTCTCTCTCACTCTCACTCCACACTCATCATATCTCACTCCACATTCACTCTCGTCTCACACTCACACCACACCTTGCTCTCTCTAGCCCTACACTAAGGCACTCATATAATTTTCTCTCTCTCTCTCTGGCTCTCTCTCTTTTCTCTCTTTTTGTATATTTCTCTCTTCTCCCTCTCTCTTGTTCTCTCTTTTCTCTTCTCCCTCTCTCTTGTTCTCTCTTTTCTCTTTCTTTGTATAAACATTTCTATCTTCTCTCTCTCTCTCACCCTCCCTGTCTGCTTTGTTTGTGTCTGTCTGTTTGTCTGTCTGACACTCTTTCTACATACCGATAAATACATGCATAAAAATATACGTATGTACTTATAGAGAGAGAGGTGTACATTAGATGTGTGAATATATAAAGGCATGTGTGGGTGCGTTTCTGTGAGAGTGTCTTTGTGTTAAAATATACTCTATATTTATTACAGACATAAAGAAAAACAAACCTCGAATTAGTGTCATCAAAATGAATTTCAACTCCGTTAGAAAACAAAGAAAAATACAAAGAATAAAAAAAAGCAAAAAGAATGTACGCATGCCAAATAGTTTTCCTTTTTGTGATCATTCGGCCAAGCAATTCATGATTATTTCCAGCCCGTTTTGTGTGCTTATAATCTTCTCACAAAGGAAGGATCAATAGAGAGTCCTTATAAAGTATGAAATACTTGTCTATATTGCTGAAAAATGGGACAGTTCCATGCCAGGCTTTCAAGATACAAGCTATAGTTCATCTGGTAATGACTGATATAGTGTACGAGCATTTCATGTTTTGTGTGTGTATGTGTGTGTGTGTGTGTGTGTGTGTGTGTGTGTGTGTGTGTGTGTGTGTGTGTGTGTGTGTGTGTGTGTGTGTATGCCTTTGTGTCTGTGTGTGCATGTATGTATGTATGTACTCATGTATGTACGTATGTACTTATACATGCATGTACGTATGTACCTCTACATGCATATATATATATATATATATATATATATATATATATATATATATATATATGCATATACATACACATATTATTTGTGCATATATATACTACTCATATACGCTTGCTTCTGTTCGCGTGTCATTGACGTGTGGGTGTATATATTTCATTCGCAGATTTTCATTATGAGGCGCAAAAAGTTACTTTAGTTTTTTAGCGCTCAAATATTATATTCTCTCAGTATGTCTCAGCTGTATCAATGCCACAACGAAAATGTACCCAAAGACAAGATACAACTATACAGAACTACAAGAAACTGAAAAGATGAATGCGAATATCCTACTTGGGTGCAGTGTTGATAAAAAAATCTGATAAATTGTTTATTTTTTCTTTTTTAATTCCATTCCCTCGCTGAGAAATGTCATCAGCCATACTGCAGCCAAGAAATCCTAAATTTCCAGGTCACCGAAGTAATGAAAATATTCCCTGACATTAACAGAATTCATATGAAATTGCTCCAGAGTGTTGCAATATGCTGTCTGAAAAATACTGCAGCGTAGGAACACAATATAGCAAAATACGCGATGGGCTGATGCCAGGGGAGTTGCCGCCGGGGTTGTTGTGCAGTGTCGCCAGCTTGCAATAACGGGCTTGCACTGTGGTTGCTAATTTAGATGATTAAAGCTGTATAGACATACATACATACATCCATACATCCATACATCCATCCATCCATACATACATCCATACATCCATACATACATACATACATACATACATACATACGTACATACATACGTACATACATACATACATACATACATACATGCATACATACATGCATACATCCATGCATACATCCATGCATACATCCATGCATACATCCATGCATACATCCATGCATACATCCATGCATACATCCATGCATACATCCATGCATACATCCATGCATACATCCATGCATACATCCATGCATACATCCATGCATACATCCATGCATACATCCATGCATACATCCATGCATACATCCATGCATACATCCATGCATACATCCATGCATACATCCATGCATACATACATATATATATATTTATATATATTTATATATATGTGTATATATATATGTATATATATGTATATATATGTATATAGATGTATATAGATGTATATATATGTATATATATATGTATATATATGTATATATATGTATATATATGTATATATATGTATATATATGTATATATATGTATATATATGTATGTACACACACACACACACACACACACACACACACACACATATACATATATAGATAATAAACATTTCAAGATCCGATTTGCTATTTCATTAGTGCAACTGTGGCCTTTATTGTCATGAATACGACAATGTTATGACTTGCTGATAAAAAGGTTTTAACAATTCACGAAGTTGATTATATCTGCTTTCGCTAGCGAACTGTAATAA
>NC_061849.1:36031573-36034073 GCF_019202785.1 Penaeus chinensis | reverse complement strand
ATTGATCACGGCGGGTTCACTGTGCATGGCTGAAGGAGGGGGGAGGGGGAGGGGGGAGGGAAGAAGGGAGGGAGGGAGGGGAGGGAGGGGGAGGGAGGGAGGGAGGGGAGGGAGGGGGAGGGAGGGAGGGTGGGAGGGAGGGAAGGGGTAGGGGAGGGTGGTGGAAAGGGAAGAGGGTAGGGAGGGGTGGGGGAAGAGGGTAGAGAGGGAGAGAGGGAGGGATAGGGGAAGGAGGCAGATAAGAAGGGGGGGGGGGATGATTGAGAAAAGAGGGAAGGAAAATGGGAGAAGGAGAGATAGGGAGGGGAGGAGAGGAGAGCTGGGGAAAGGAAGACGAGAAAGGACGATAATAGGAAAACGGGGAGAAGATATAACGGAAAAAAAAATAGAGGGAAAGAAGGAATGACAAAGGAAGAAAGGAAGAAACAAGGAAACAGGGGAATCGAAGGAGCATACGAAATAGTCAAAGGAAGGACATCAACAAAGACAAAAAGAGAGACGAGAGGGAAAGAGAAAGGAGAAGAGATAGGGGCGGGGGGGGGGCAGAAGGGGACGTCAAAATGCACGGTGACGTCGGAAGGAGTCGGGCAGCCGGGCGATGGCAGCGTGTGTCAGCCTCAGAGAGGGAGGAAGATCCGGTGCCGAAGGGGAGACGCCTGACACGCCGAGGTCACGACGGGCGGGGCGAGGAGGAGGAGGAGGAGGAGGAGGAGGAGGAGGAGGAGGAGGAGGAGGAGGAAGAGGAAGAGGAAGAGGAAGAGGAGGAGGAGGAGGAGGAGGAGGAGGAGGAGGAGGAGGATGAGGAGGAGGAGGGGGACCAGGAGGAGGGGGACCAGGAGGAGGAGGGGGACCAGGAGGAGGGGGACCAGGAGGAGGGGGACCAGGAGGAGGGGGACCAGGAGGAGGAGGAGGAGGAAGATGAGGAGGAGGAAGATGAGGAGGAGGAAGATGAGGAGGAGGAGGAGGAGGAGGAAGAGGAGGAGGAAGAGGAGGAGGAGGAGGAGGAGGAGGAGGAGGAGGAGGAGGAGGAGGAGGAGGAGGAGGATGAGGAGGAGGAGGAGGATGAGGATGAGTAGGAGGAGGAGTAGGAGGAGGAGTAGGAGGAGGAGGAGGAGTAGGAGGAGGAGGAGGAGGAGGAGGAGGAGGAGGGGGAGGGGGGAGGGGGAGGGGGAGGAGGAGGAGGGGGAGGAGGAGGAGGAGGAGGAGGAGGATGAGGAGGAGGAGGAGGAGGAGGATGAGGATGAGGATGAGGAGGAGGAGGAGGAGGAGGAGGAGGAGGAGGAGGAGGAGGGGGAGGGGGAGGGGGAGGGGGAGGAGGAGGAGGAAGAGGAAGAGGAAGAGGAAGAGGAAGAGGAGGAGGAGGAGGAAGAGGAGAAGGACTTACAACAGGAAGAAAGGAGAGAAGAGGGAGGGGAAGGGAAGAGGAAGAGATGGTGCAAGAAAGGAGGGAAAAGGAAAGGGAAGGGAGGAGGAGATGGAGCAAGGAGAGAATAAGAATGAGAAGGGAAGAGAAGTATAAGAGTAAGAATGATGATAGTAACAGTAGCGAAATCGGCAAAAATAACAACATTGATGATAATGATGATGATCATAACAGTAATAAGGATAATGCTGATGTCAGGGCTTGCAGTGATGTTAAAAGATAATAATGGAAATGAAGATGATAATAAAAAATAATAACAACAATAAAGATAATAATAACAATAACAATAACAATGGAAGAAACAAAAAGAAAAAGAAAGAAAGAAAGAAAGACAAACCAAATAAAACAAAAGAAAAGAAAACAAAACAAAACAAAAAAGACGAGGAGGAAGAGGGGCATAAGAAAAAACGGAACTTCCATGAACCCTTGATTAAAACAATCAATAGCTCATTCCGACGAATTAAAAAGACAGCTCGCTGCCAAATGCCATTAATCTTGGGTTAGATTCTTTCCCGCTGTTGATTCGGTGCAGATGCGTCGAAAATCACCTTAAAATCTCGTGGACAGATATAATAACTGTCGTTTTGTATGAAGGAAATGTGTAGGGAAATAAACAGAGATAAATAAATGGGTGAATCAAAAAAAAAAAAAAAAAAAAAAAAAAAAAAAATATATATATATATATAAAAGTAAAGTATATGTACACATACTTTATAATAAATTGCATAATTATGTATTGATAAATTTATAAAAAACTGATCCATAAACAAGGAATGCTATAAAACATTAACGAATTCGTAGATGAAACGAATAATAAGTAAATAAACAAAGAAGTAGGTAGGCAGATAAAAAAATACGAATAAAATTATGATAAATGATCAATCATATAATTAATATCTGGCAGATAATTGAATTTATAAATATTGAAACAAGTAAACAAGTAAAGAAAATAGTGGATAAGTTCATAAGTAACTGGGTAGGCGAGGAAGTAAACAGATTACAAATTATTAAGTAAATAAACAAGTTAACGAGTGAGAATATTGATTAATGAAAAGACAACCAAACAGATAAACAGAT
>NC_061849.1:35984073-35986573 GCF_019202785.1 Penaeus chinensis | reverse complement strand
TATTTTAGTTATAATAATTATCATTATTATTATTACTATTATTTTTATTATCATTATTATTATTATTATTATTATTATTATTATTATTATTATTATTATTATTATTGTCTTTATTTTTTATTATTATTACTATTAATATCATTATTACTATTATTATTATCATTATTTTTATAATTGTTATTGCTATTATCATGATTTTATTGTTATTACTACCATCATTATTATAATCATTATAATTGTTATTATAATCATTAATATTACTACTATTATTACTATTATTATGATTATTGATATTATTATTGTTAGTTTTTGTTATCATCATTATCATAATCATTAGTAGTATTGTTATTATCAATACTCTTATTATTATCATTATTATTAATGTTGTTGTTGTTGTTGTAGTTGTTGTCAGTACCATTATCCTTATTATTATTATTATTATTGCTATTATATCAATGTTATTATCATTATTATCACTATCATTACCATTATCATTATTGTTCTCATTGTTATTGTCATAATTTTTAATTGTTATCATTATCGTTCTTCTTCTTCCTCTTATTATTAGTAGTTTTAGTATTTATATTAGTATTAGTAGTAGTAGTAGTAGTAGTATTTTTATCATTATTATTAATATCATTTTCATTATTATGTGATATTATGAGCATTCATTCATCATTTTCATTGAAAACAAACTCACTTGGTCAATTATCAAACATAATTAATTAATGAGGGAAATTGTTATTATTTACCATGCATAATTAACCAACTGGATATCTGATTTGACACTGACAGATTTCAGAGGAATTAACATTATAATTGTTTTATATTTGGAATATCATTTGACGTATTAGAATACATAGTGCTTCGCGTCTAGCACAGAAAACAATTATTATCATTATTATTATTATTATTATTATTATTATTATTATTATTATTATAATTGTTTAAATTATTATTATCATTACTATCATTATTGTTATTATACTCATCGTCATCATTATTTATATTATTATTATTATCATTATTATTATTAATAATACTATTATTATCATCATTACCATTATCATTATTATTGTCATAATTGTTATTATTGTTATACTCACTATTATTATTATTATTATTATCATTATTATCATTATTATTATCATTATCATTATTATGTATACTATTATTATTATCATTATCATTATCATTATTATTGTCATAATTGTTATTATTGTTGTTTTTATTATTATTATTATTATTATTATTATTATTATTATTATTATTATTATTATTATTATTATTATTATTATCATCATTATTATCACTATCATTATAGTTGTTACAATCACATTTCCATTATCATTATTGCTGTTGTAGTTGTTGTTGCTATGTTCTTGATGTTATTATCCCAACCACTATATATTGTACATTTTTCCAATCGCTTTTATTTTCTCCTATTCCTCAGATGGGGGTGACCAGCATATCTAGACTGAGGTCACTGCATTATTACACGCCATTTCCGCGTACGGCTCTGACCTCTATTCGAAGCCATCTCTCAATACAGTAACCATTTCACGCGTAACCCTTTCCTCCCTGTACAAGACGCACCTTGACGCCTACGGTCACTAGTTCGTCAGAATGAATATCTTCACAATACAAGAGATGTATTTGAATACATTTCTTGTATTGTAGTGAAGATATTAATTCTCACTCATACCTTTTCTAGATTGGTCATCATGAATACGTTTGGTTCAACCCTTTCATCGTTTCTGTATTTGCATATCCATCCTCCCTCGTTGAGCAATGGCGTACCAGATTGTGTGAGAGAAGGAACCTATATTTAACCGCATTATCGTGTGTGTTATTTGCGATACGGGGCCCCTATCGTAACTTCTAATATCTCCGGTTCTTCTGTGCTTTCGTTCTCTTTCTCCTTTCTCTGGTTCTTGCTCTCGCTCTCTCTTTCATTTTGGGTTCTATGTTGGTTAGTATGTTTGTCTGTCTGTCTTTCGATTTGTCTGTCTGTCTCTTCAATCTCTGTATATCTCTCTCCCCTCCCCCCCTCTCTCCTTTTTTTCTCTTTCTCTTCTCTCTCTCTCCCTCTCTCTCTCTCTCTCTCTCTCTCTCCCTTTCTCACTTCCACCCCCCCTCCACCCCCCCCTCTCTCTTTCTACTCCCTCCTCTCTCTCTCTCTCTTTCTCTCTCCCCCCCCCTCTCTCTCTCAGGCAATCCCCCCTTATCTCTCTTGAAGATTCCTCCTTTCTATCTTGTTAGAGACTTTATTACTCTCCCCACAACACTTCACCTCCAACTCGCCAGATCAATATGAGCAGCTTCCACGTCTGGTAAAGGACCTCGATCCTTCTTCCTTGTAGCCCAGGGCCCCCTCCCCCCTGCCCGGCTCTCTCTCTGGCTCTCTCTCTCTCTTTCTGTCGGTTTGTCTCTCGCTTTCTTTCTCTCTGTCTGTCTTCTCTCTCTCTCTCTCTCTCTCTCTCTCTCTCTCTCTCTCTCT
>NC_061849.1:35956573-35959073 GCF_019202785.1 Penaeus chinensis | reverse complement strand
ATAGATCTATTATTATCGTTACTTCCTCCCTATTATCATTATCAGTAGTAGTATCATTATCATCATTCATTATCATAGCTATCATCATTATGAACGTCCTGATCCTCTGCTAAGATCCGCTACGAGCCAGCAAATGAAACACAAAAGAAAAACCACAATTATCCTGAACTAAGAAATACAAACAAACAAAAACCATATACCCTTGACCATGGAAAGTTATTAAGAGGTTTATTGATTTCGAGAAAAGGTAAACAAACAGTTTGTCCTAAACAAACAACTTCCGGTGGCATATTTTTCCACGTTTTACCTGAATCCATATGATTTACTCTATATATGTATAGATTTTTCGTATTTTTTGTATTTCTTCTTAGAGTATTGAATAGTGCAGTGTTATAGTACCATAAGTATATTACAATATAAGGTAGTATATTAGGGTATGATAGATTACCTTAAGAAGCGTCTAGTATAGCCTAGGATAGAAAACTAAAGTACAGTTTAGTACAGTAAAGCCGATATAGTTAAAATGATGGGAATATATATATAAGGAAATGTAGTATAGTATAGTCCAGCATTGTAGATTTTAGTGCAGAATAATATAAAATATAGTTTACTATAGTGTAATATAGCATTGTATAGAACTTTACAATAATGAATAATGTATGGCAGTATACAATAGTGTTGTGCAATACAGTGCATTATAGATTAATAGGATTTAACATAGTTAGAGTAGACTATAGTATTATATAGAATAGTATATTATACAGTTGTATCACATATCATAATATACTAAAGGGTAGTATAATCAACTATAATATGGTATATTATAGTGCAATATAGTATAGTGTAGTATAATGCGCATCTATCATATTTTCTCAATTAATTTTATCTTGCTCTGAGAAATCTGTGTGTGTGCAATATCTGAACAGAACCGACCACAAACTAATAACCAAGGCTTTGATTCGGTTATTCTGCAACATTGTACGATCAAAGGCTCTCTGCAATAATCACACAGGTCTTGATAATTACTCTTAACGCTGAAAATGGCATCGGTTTTGTGTGTTTGAAATCAATCAAACATCAGATATTATTACTCTCCTATCTCGTTAGTATTAGTAGTAAAATTATATTGAAATTGGTAGATAAACAGATAGATAGGCGGTCTGTTTTGTTATTTCATTCCATCTCATTTAAATCAGGGCATGACTACTACGTAAAATAGATAGATAGTAAGATAGACAAACGGATAGATAGACAGATAGATAGATATGAATGTGGAGCTATATCATTTTCGTTAACAGATTACATCTATTTCAATCTAGGATGAGACTAATATGTAAAAATGAAAGTATTCTTGCTTCCTTCATAAACAACATTGCCCTCGTGTACTTTAAAGGACTTAAATAAACTAAGTCTAATATTTCTATTACAAATAAGCTTGAAGAAAAAGTAACTACACCTCCTGTACCGCCTTTGGCAACGGGTATGCTAAAAGCTTTAAAGATATATTGCACAATGCAGAGCGTGCATGTGACAGGAACAACCATCCCGTAAATAAATCTACTTAGCTTGGCAAAGGGATACAAGGCAGTGAAAGCTCGGGCAGGCGGAAGGTAAAAGGAAGATTGAAGATCGACTAAGCTAATAAAGCTTGCTCCCTTAGTTATCTATTAATGTTCTTCTTCGTATGAATATGTGAGGAAGGAAAAATATTTCCTAAGAGAGAGAGAGAGAGAGAGAGGGAGGGGATGGGGGAGGGGAGGGGATGGGGAAGGGGGAGGGGGAGGGGGAGGGGGTTGGGGCGGGGGAAGGGGAGAGGGAGGAGGAGGGGGAGGGGGAGGGGGTTGGGGCGAGGGAGAGGGAGGGTGAGGGGGGGAGAAGGAGGGAGAGGGGATGGGAGGGGGAGAGGAAAAGGAATAGAAAGAGAAAGAAGAAGATGAAGAAAAAGAAGAAGAAGAAGAAGAGAGAGAGAGAGAGAAAGAGGGAGCCATAGAGACGCAGAGAGAGAATAACAGTACTAAAATGAAAGAAGAATCACAAACACTTTTTTTCGGAAACTAACAAAAAGCAACGAAGCGAGGACAGAAAACCCTCCCGAGCGAACATAAGCCACAATATACTTTCAAAAAATGACTCGTTAGGCAACCTTTGAAACCAACCCAAGATGCCAGATGTGTGTGACTTTTTTTTTTTAAGAATCTTAAGAAGAACTCGAAAGCGAAGGCACCACAGGGACGCCCGTTTAATGGCCGAGCAGCAGTTTAATCAATGTTGCAGAGGAAGACTCAGCGAGTGTCTCTGACAGATCATTCCTGGCCGGGATTTTATTCCCTGCACACACTAAAAAGAACAAATACAAACAGACACACGGGCATTTAAATATTAAGTTTAGATAGGAAAATCGATGGTGTGTGTGTGTGTGAGCATATTTAAACACACACACACACACACACACTCACACACACGCACACACACACACACACACACAAACACACACACACAT
>NC_061849.1:35926573-35931573 GCF_019202785.1 Penaeus chinensis | reverse complement strand
CCGATTGAATACTGAGCAAAGAGGATCACCTCCTCTTATTACGCTTAAGAGAAGGGCTCGAACAGATAATAGTGAGAAAGGGAAGGGAACCTGAGACAGAGAACAGAAAGAACAGGTTTTTCTTTTAATTTCAATCGCTGGCATTTAGAAAAGGTCGGAGATACAAAAAAAAAAAAAAAAAACGGGAATAAAAAGGCCGTGGAGAGAAGAATGTGATTAGATTTCCTTCATTTGGAATATTCTCTTTTATCAAGTAATCGAATCATGTTAGTAGTTCATTGCAATATATTTCTGTGAATTTACATGTTTTCTCTCGCAACGGTTTTAAAGAAGATATTCCGAGAAGATTTCCTCACACAAATGTTTAACTCAAACATTCAGGATGCAAACACCGAGCACTTTTCCTAAGGACATGCAGTTCTGTATTTAAGTATGTATATATATATATATATATATATATATATATATATATATATATATATACATATACACACACACACACACACACACACACACACACACACACACACACACACACACACAACACACACACACACACACACACATGTATACACACATCCCGTAAGTGTTTTAAATATTAGTTAAATCAAGGGCTTCCAGAAATTGTATTTTACCGACAAACTGATTAAACAGCGATGGATACGTAGTGTTCTGACTCTCTTCCAATGTTATTTAATTGCCCGAATTACTCAAACAACATAGATAACTTGCCATATCGTGAATCCGTAAATATCGCCATATGGTTAACAAATATACCTGGCAATAGATAATCTAAGTCTCATTTCTATATATATGGCGATACGACCTGCTAAGGATAGACAATGAGTAAAGAAAAAAAATAAAAAAATAAATAATAACTATAAAAATAAATAAAATAAAATAACATAATGTAAACAACATAAGTAAATAAAATAAGATACGCAGATTAAAATAAATAAAAATTTAAATGTAGTCCTGTCGCCGAAAAGGAATAGGATTTGACTAGTTAATCTCACCACGAAAGAGCTTCTTCCTCGAGGCAATTCAAAAACACGAAGTCAGTTCTTCTCCCAGCAAGGAGGCCACGGGCACTGGCCTCTAACCTACCCATGTTTAGCATAATGATAATTCACTTAAACAGTCATAGCCAGCTGGAAACTTCAGTCACATTATTACATTATTACCAAATATCCTCTTCGATAAATCTGGAAAATTTTACGCATTGCGATATCTTACTGTTGATAAGAATAAGCTGAATGCAAGAATACATGAATAAAAAGAAATCTTCAGATCAGGAAATGGAAACGCTCAAGCACGAGAAAAATCATGAATTACAATCGCATTAGGTTTAAAAAAGAGCTTTACTGTAAGATCCTGGATTAATGCATACAAAGCTTAGTCCCTTTTGCTAACACTATTTGAAATGCACTGACTGAAGGGCACACTTTTGTACGCACAAAAATGGATAAATAAATGAATTCATTACTGGATGAATAGATAGGGAGGTAGGTAGATAGATAGATAGATTAGATTATATAGATATAGAGATAGGTAAATGGATATATTGACTGATTTATAGATAGATAGATAGAATATTAGATTGACTGATAGGCAGATAGAAAAATAGACATAGATTGATTGATTGAGTGACAGATAGATTAGATTGACTGATAGGTAGGTAGATAGATAAACAGATAGATATATAGATAGATCGATCGATCGATAGCTAGATAGTTAGGTAGATAGGTAGATAGACAAATAGATAAATAGATAAACACTCCACCGGGTCAAATGATTACGATACAACAACAACAACAAAAGATCGCATAAACAGTAACAACAACAAATAAATGTTCCTTTTCTTTCTCTCTCTATCTTCCTTTCTGTCTGTCTACCTTTCTTTATTTTCAGTCCTTCTTTCTCTCTTTCTGTAAGTCTCTTTTTCAACCTTCTTTCTGTCTTTCTTTCTTTTATGAATCTTTCTTTCTCTCTTTCTTTCTGTATGTCTTTTTACAATCTTTCCTTTTATTTCTTTCCTTTTTCCTCTCCTTTCCCATGTCGGCGCGTGGCCTCGCCGATGACGCAGGCCTTTGTCCCTTGCGGCCGACTGAATGCGAGGGAATGAATTGGCCTTCCCTTCGCCACATCTAAGACAGGATCCGAACAGGTCACAGACGTGTTTTCCGAGCGATGAATCTTATTGGGGAATTTAAGAACTGGAAAGATTAGAGGACCCTCTTTCCCAAGCGATTACTCTCCTTAATTTTCCAATGCATTTTATACTGGTATTTTGAAATGATTTTTGTGAAAATGAGGTATTTGTATGTTGAATAGTTCTTTAGACGTGCATACATGCGTATGTCTTTGAGCGACTGAGTGAGTGATTAGTTGAGTAAGTGCGTGAGTGAGTGAGTGAGTGAATGAGTGAATAAATGCGTGAGTGAGTAGTGAGTGAGTAAGTGAGTGAATGAGCAAGTGAGTAAAAGTGTGAGTGAGTAAGTGAGTGTGTGCGTGCGTGAGTGAATGAGCGAGTGAGTGAATGAGTGAGTGAAGGAAGGAATGAATGAGTAAGTGAGTGAGTGAGTGAGGCAGTGAGGGAATGAGTGAGTGAGTGAGCGAGTGAATGAGTGAATGAGTAAGTGAGTGTGTACGAGTTCCATGCACATTTCCCCGATCTCTCCCCTGAACCGATCCAATTTCGCCTCCCTGCCTCACCAGCTAACTATACTTGCTAATAAGTGATAAGCATGTGACAAAAGTGGCAATCCAGCATCGATTCCCCTGTTCCCTTTTCTGTGTTTGGAATGTATTGCCGAGACTGGAAGGGGAATCTGGTCCTTTTACAGAGGATGGAATCGTCTAATTTCGTTCCACTTCACTGATACAGTCTGTTAGGTGTTTTGTGTAATGTTTGTTTTGAATATCAGGTAAAATTCAATATCAGTGTAACAGGTAATGATGAAAATATTTTGATTTTTTAATATTTAGACTTCTATTATCATCTATATCCATCGGAATATAAATAAACCTTTACATATGATAAGCAGGACATGTAAACTTCAACAGATATAGGAAGTATGAGTACCTGGCGGGTATGACTTAGTATGATATTGACCTCTCTCTCTCTCTCTCTCTCTCTCTCTCTCTCTCTCTCTCTCTCTCTCTCTCTCTCTCTCTCTCTCTCTCTATCTATCTATCTATCTATCTCTCTCTATATATATCTATCTCTCTCTCTCTCTCAAAAAGAAAAGAAAATAAAATCGAGTGGGAGCTCTTAGAAAAATTAAACATATATTTGTGTATGTGTGTGTGTGTATGTGTGTGTGTGTGTGTTATTTTGAGGTGGAGGCTATTACATAATTCTACTACATTTATACACCTAAATCGCAATTCTATATATGATAATTTTGATGATTGATGCATGGATGTTATATAATAACTTTACTCTAGTGATACTCCTACATCGCCCCCGCACATATAACAAGACTTATATAATCAAATATATTTTAATTTTTGGGAGGAAGTTATTCAATAAGTCTTCTCTAATGATACTTCTAAAGCGCCACAGTCGAGGTCTTCACTTTATTCGCACTTTCACGAGCTATTTAATCAGTGAAATCGAGGACGAAGTTACGTGACGAGTTGATATTTTACGCACCCGGGTCTTTGGTCCTGTAACATGAACTTGCTTCTCTCTCTCTCTCTCTCTCTCTCTCTCTCTCTCTCTCTCTCTCTCTCTCTCTCTCTCTCTCTCTCTCTCTCTCTCTCTCTCTCTCTTCCTTTCTTTCTTTCATGAGAAGGATTTTTTTTTTTTTTTTTTTTTTTTTTTTACATTTCTGATTAATGTTTCAACTTTTTTTGAGAGGGAGAGTTAACATTTTGTCGCTGGTAACAATAATATCGTATTTTTTCATATTTTCAGTAATCCCGACATAAATAAAAATAAGAGAAATTTATTTCTTCTAACTTAAGAAACATATATAGACTAATGGATCAGACGAAGCCAACACAGAAACATTCGAAAAGTGAGTTGGACGAAGCGCTGAGTGTTCCTAATGTTTACTAAAACGGTCCACTGACAGAGAATGTCATTGGGAACCAAGGAAAGTTTTCAATTTAGGACGAAAATTAAGTTTTACATCACCTGATATCTCTTTCATTAATGTTAAAAACTCCCACGTAATATCAATAAATCTTAATATCAGATATGGATTACTTTCTAATCAAATTATAAAAAAAAACATGATTGCATAATTTATATAAGTGATATAAAAACAATCAAACATGACAAATGGAATACTTAAAAGAAAATTAATTCAACAAAAAATGCAAGCTATCACATAAATGGTACGTACTGCCTCTGACACAGAGTACGAGCTACGGATCTGTCAGACACTTTTTTCTGAATGCAACAAACGTTAAATATATAATGATAGGTACATACTTTCCTTGATTAGGTTGGCATGGAGGGAAGGAAGGAGGGCGGGAGGGAGGGAGAAGGGGGGGAGGAGGGAAGGATGGAGGGCGGGAGAGAGGGAGAAGGGAGGGAGGGAGAAGGGAGGGAGGGAGGGAGAAGGGAGAAGGGAGAGCGGGAGGGAGGGAGGAAGGTAGGTGAGTAGATGGGTAAGTAGGTATGTAGACAGAGGTATAGATGGGTAGGTAGGTAGGCATGTAAATAGATATGTAGGTAGATGGATAGATAGGTAGTTAAGGAGGTAGGACAGTAGGTAGATGGATATTTAGATAGATATACAGATAGGTAGGTAGGTAGGTATGTAGACAGATAAGTGGGTAGGTATATATATATATATATATATATATATATATATATATATATATGTATGTATATATATATACATATATATATATATATAATATATATATATATATATATATATATGTATGTATGTATGTATAGGTAGGTAGGTCGGTAAATAGGTAGACAGATAAATAATTACATACATAATTAGATACATAAGATAAGAAGACATAAATGAATG
>NC_061849.1:35914073-35916573 GCF_019202785.1 Penaeus chinensis | reverse complement strand
CCCCCAGACAACCCCAAAACACACCACACACACCACACACACACACACACACACACACACACACACACACACACACACACAAACACAAACAAGCATAGCACCCTTTTTCCTTCCTAATTCCAGACACGTTAAACACCAAACCAATCTGTGTAGGTACGTAGAGGGAAGGAAACGGAAAATCTCAAACACGTACATATTGCAATACAAAACATCACATGCTTGACCTCTGACTTCCCTTTAAAATATAATAATAATCCTCATAAAAAATGCGGGTTGGATGACAGCATCACTTGAAGAGTCGGCCGGGAGAAGTGTCCCATTTTCTCAAGAGCTCGAAAGCTTATTGGATAATCGATTATTTCACCTTTTGTCTGGAGCTGGACTCACAAAAGACAGATATTTCGAGCGACTCTTTAAAGAAAAGGGAAACATGAAACTGTGAGATGAATAAGTTTTTTTTTTTTTTTTTTTTTTTATTATATCTCGCTCTTTTTTTTCTTCATTTTTCAGATATTTCTTTGTTTTCGTCATTGTATTCGTGTCTGTGTGTCGTTCTATGTGTTTGTATGTATTTTCGTTTCTCATTCTCACTCTCACTCTCTCTCTCTCTCTCTCTCTCTCTCTCTCTCTCTCTCTCTCTCTCTCTCTCTCTCTCTCTCTCTCTCTCTCTCTCTCTCTCTCTCTCTCTCTCTCTCTCTCTCTCTCTCTCTCTCTCTCTCTCCCTCTCCCTCTCCCTCTCCTCTCTCTCTCTCTCTCTCCCCAACTCCTCTCTCTCTCCTCTCTTTTACACTAACACACTCATTCACTCACTCTTTTATCTTTTTTTCTCACCCTCTCCTTCTATTTATCACATTACTATTATCATCATTATCATCATTACCATTATTAACATTTCACATCCCTTCTATTCTTAATTAATTCGTTTCTTTAAAGGGGGAACTCAAGCTTTTACAATCAGTACAAAACTCACCTCCCTCTAGGTATTTCGCGTAATCACAGAGCTCTAACAGTCTCGTGCGTCGTTATAAACAGTAGTTCGTCGCTCTCAGCATGGGGTAGTTTCAGGGTTAACCGCCTGTGAATTACGACTTTGCAGGGAATCTAATTTAGCGATGAAATTTGCCACGCCTTCCTCAAGTGTCTCGGCCGGCTGGTACTTCCACGTGGAGTTGGGGTTTGTGTTTGTCGCTGCTGTTGGTGCAGTCTGGGATTGTGATGTGGGTTTTCTACGAATTTGCAAAAAGAGGGGGGGAGGAAGAGGGAGAGGGAGAGAGAGAGAGAGAGAGAGAGAGAGAGAGAGAGAGAGAGAGAGAGAGAGAGAGAGAGAGAGAGAGAGAAAGAGAAAGAGAAGAGAAAGATAGAAAGAGAGAGAGAGAGAGAGAGAGAGAGAGAGAGAGAGAGAGAGAGAGAGAAGAGAGAGAGAGAGAGAGAGAGAGAGGAGGGGGGAGAGAGAGAGAAAGGGATGGAGGGAGGTATGGGAAGAGAGAGAGAGAGAGAGAGAGAAAGAGAAAGAGAAAGAGAAAGAGGAAAGAGAAAGAGAAAGAGAAAGAGAAGAGAGAGAGAGAGAGATGGAGAGAGAGAGAGAGAGAGAGAGAGAGAGAGAGAGAGAGAGAGGGAGAGAGAGAGAGAGAGAGAGAGAGAGAGAGAGAGAGAAGAGAGAGAGAGAGTGAGAGAGAGAGAGAGAGAGAGAGAGAGAGAGAGAGAAAAAGAGAGAGAGGAGATACAGAACCAAAGACAGAGATACAGAGATTGTATATAGAAACACCCACCTTAAACATACAAACTCGAAGCTTTACGGGTGCTCCCATCCACCTCACCCCCCCTCCCCCAACCCCACCTAACCCCTCGAACCAAAAAAAAAAAAAAAAAAAAAAACGAAATATCAAGCAAATATCAAAAACTATCAAGATCTCAATTAAAGGTTTTTACGATGTGACTTCAGCCCTCACAAAGTTCGTTACTGCGCCACGGGGGCTCTTCCTCTTGCACCCTAACGAGAAACAGCTCTTTCTCTCGCTCTTGCTCTTTTTCTTCCTCTCTCTATCTCTCTCTCTCTCTCTCTTGCTCTTTTCCTTTCTCTCTCTCTCTATCTCTCTCTCTCTCTCTCTCTTGCTCTTTTTCTTTCTCTCTCTATCTCTCTCTCTCTCTCTTGCTCTTTTTCAATCTCCCTCTCTCTCTCTCTCTCTCTCTTTCTCTTTCACTTTCTCTTTCTCTCTCTCTCTTTCCCTCTCTCTCTATTATCTTCCCTTTCCCCCTTTATCTCTTGCTCTTTCACACCTTCTCTCCTTTCTTCTCCTCTCTCCTCCCCTCTCTCTACCTGTCATTCACCCTTTCTCTACCCCCTCTCCTCTCTCTCTGTGTATCGTAACGCAAGCGAGTCTATCCCCCAGATGGCTCAAGAAACTATCGATGCCATCTGCGTGCTTGGAAATTCCGGCTCTGTAGTGGTGGCCGGTGTCAGTTTTTTTGTTTTTTGTTCGTATTTTTTTGCACCGGATTG
>NC_061849.1:35854073-35859073 GCF_019202785.1 Penaeus chinensis | reverse complement strand
TCACACACCAACAATCATCACACTCACCAACATCAACACCACGAAACATACACCAAACAAACACACCGTGACCCCCCACAACAACAACCCCACTACACCCACACCCAACCCAGCTGCCCAACAAACAACACTCCCTCCCTTACAAGCGGGTTCCCCCGAAAACCCCCGCCCCCCCCCCCCGCCCCCACCACCCCCACACCCCTCCCCCCCCGTCCTTACATATTTCCTCTCGCACCCCATCCCGCCCCCCCCCCCCCCCCTCCCCGCCCCCCCCCACCCTCCCTCCCCCCCCCCCCCTCCCTCCCCGTTCCGTGTTACCTCCATGAACATCCGACACCCACTGCCCAATCACCCACCACACCCCAATAAGCACCCGCTACAAACCCCTCAATACGCCCCACCCACCCTTCCTAACCCCCAATCAACCTCCCCCACCCACCAACCCCACGCTCGTGTCCCACACCCCCCCCACCCAAAACACCAGGCGCCTGTGGAACGGATAAAAAGTGGCCTGCCCCGCGTCCAAAACCCTCCCCCCCCCAACCCCCCCACCCCGCCCCGCCCCCTCTCCAACAAAAAACCCCACAAGACAGGATGGCCTAGCAACACCCACCCTCGTGCTCCGCGTTGATCGCGCTCCCGTCTTCTCGTTCGCGCTCTCTTCTCTGTCTCTCTCGCTTTTTGCTTCTCTCACTCTTCTTCTTCTTCTCTTTTCTCACTCCTTTCTGCTCTTATCCTCCCATTTCTCTGCTCTTTCTCTTCTCTCTCTAGGGGCTTCCTCTCTCTCTCTTTCTCTGCTTCGCCTTTCGGTGTCTCTCTCTGTCTCTCCCGTACCTTCTGTTCTTCTTCTCGTCTTCGCTTGCCGCTCTGTTTGGCTTGGGTATCTCTCGCTTGCGCTCGCACTCGTTGCTCGCGCGCTCTCCCTGGCTCTCGAGTCCGCCGCCTGCTCCGCTATGTGTTCTCGCTGCGTCTCCCCGTTGCTCGCTCTCTCTCCCGCACACTCACTCACACTTCAGCGGTCTCGTCAGTCGCTCTCGCTCTATCGACCCTCGCTCTCTCTACTGGCTTCTCGTCTCTCTCTCTGCTCTCGCTCGCGCCGACAATCAGCCCAGCCACCACCACCTCCCCCCCCCCCCACCCTCCTCCATTCCATGTTAAAATCTTGATAACCCCAGAAACGTACCCCGTCATTGCAGCACTCCACATCACGCACCGCCCCACACCCTCTCGCTCACACCGACCCTCGTACCACCACCAAATGCAGTGACCACCAGCCACAACCCACTCCCCCTCCCCTTCCCGTATTTGATGCTTCCCCCCTCCTATAGATCCACCAACCACAACCTCAGCACCAAACAACCATCCATAATGAACCACCACCACACCACCCGCACCCCCACCCCCTAAACCAACCCCAAAGAATCCAACAACACCCTATCCAACACCACCACACCACCCATCCCATCAATCACCACCACCAAGTATACTACAGCCCAACCACTTCCCACATCATATCCAACCACCATTCCAATCCAGTGCCAGTAACCACCAGCCTATCCCATTTTCACCCCCATCATCTTCCCCCCGCCGTGAACCCGCCCCCCCCCCCCCCACCATAGACACCAGAACACCACCACCAAACATCACTATTCACGCACACGTCCTCTCACCCCATGCACTCCCACCCCGCCCACAGCAACCCCCCATCCTCCCCGCCAGACGACACCTGTAACCCCCTCTCCTCTCACCCCAATATAATTCAATACACCCCCCCCGTTCAGGCCCAAGCACCCCACCACACCACTGCCACAGACAACTCAACAACACCCCCCCCGGCGACCACCCTACCCCAGGCCCAACGCGCAAAAACCCCCAGTATCCCACCTCCCCACAACCACCCTAACATGAACCCCCCCCCCCAACACACAATCATGAGATAAACGGCTAATCACAGCGGCGAGGCAAAAGTGATACCCATACTAACGGAAGAGCTAAGATAAAAAAAAAATGTCCCCGTGTGGCTCTTTCCTCGGGCCCTCAATGAGGTCCCGACCACCTACCCAACACCCAGCCCACCCATAGAATGGTGCGAATGCTGTGAGTGCCGGATAGCACCCCTGCTTCGTCTGTTTTGACCCCCCCTATAACCTCACTCCAACAAACACATCGACCACAAGCAAAAAGACAAATGAGGAAAGGTAACCCCTCCGTTCCCCCCCGCACACGCCACCCCCGTCACCCCCAAGCCCCCCCTCATCTCCTATCGGATGGAGTGGCTAACCCCACCCCCCCCCTCGCGAGAGCAAAGGCTAGTATACCCCCCCCTTTTCCACCTCCCCCAACACAGACACCCCAGGCCACCCACCAACCACGTGCATCCCGCGAAATTATGACCATCGCTTTGGCCCCTCCCCCCACACACCCACACAACAACAAACACAACACACCTCACCACACACACACAAAAACACACCCCACAACAACAGTCTCTGTCGCTGTTCTCTCATCTTGCTCTCTCGTCGTCGCGGCGTCGCACTCTCTCTCTCTCGCTCGCGCTCCCCGCTCGCGCCGCTCGCGTCTCTCTCTCTCTCGTCCTCGTGAGCGACCTCTCTCTCCCTCTCTCTCTCTACTCGCTCTCTGCTCTCCCTCCCGTCGCTGCCCGTGCGCGCTCGTCACTACACACCACCAATGCGCACTCACACTCACGACACTCAATCGATCTCGCGCCTCGCTCTCGCTCGCGCGCTCTGCAGCTCCGCTCTGCTCGCTCTCTCGTCTCGTCGTCGCCCGCCACCACCACTCACGCACTCACCACGCACGCACTCTCGCGCTCGCGGCGACTCCCTCTTCTCTGCCTCGCGCGCCGCTCTGTCTCTCTGTCTGCTCTCTCAATTCTGCTCTCTCTCCGGCTCTCTTCTTCTCGCGCTCTCTCTCTCACTCTCTCTCTCTCTTCTCTCTCCGACTCTCGGCGCGTCGCTCCCTGCTCTGCTCGTCGTATCCATCGTCGCCTCGCGCTACTCTCGCTCGCTCTCTGCGGGTGTCTCTCGTCGCTCTTGCTTACTTTTGTGTGGTTTTGCCTTCTATGTTTGGTGAGTTTTTCTTGTCGCGTCTCTGCTCTGCTTCGTATTTATTACTCTGCTCTTTCGTGCGCTCCTCTCGCGCTGCTTCTCTCGTCGCAGACGCAGCGCGCTCTCGCGGCGTGGCGCGCTCCCCCCGTCTTATCGCTCGCTGGCTCGCTCTCTCGCTCGCGCTTGCGCTCGCGGCCTCCGTCTCGCTCTGCTCGCCCTCCCGCTCGTCCCCGCTCTGTCTCTCACGCTACTCCTACTCGACACTCGACGCTCACTGCACCTCACTCTCTCACTCGCGCGCTCTCTGTCTCGCTCTCTCTTTCTCGCGCCTCTAGCTTCTTCTCTTCTCTCTCGTTCTCGCGGCGCTACCCCGCACTCACTCACTCTACTCACTCACTGCACTCACGCACTGCACCACATCTCGTCGCTCCTCTCGTCGCGCTCTGCTCCTAGTGCACTCTTCTCGGATTTTTTTTAGTTTTGTTCACCTACCGTGTATAGCATATGTTGCGTGTTACGGTGCGAAAGGCAAAGTCCTGTTACCCATCGCAATTGATCTACCGTGAGTCCGATTGTGCCAGGGATTGCAGTCCCCCTAATCTGTGCAAATCCTCCCAGCCAGACAGACAATACATTTCCCAAAATCTACTCTCCCAAAAAAAACCGCATTTCGCAATTCAAATGAACGAGAAATCATCACTTGAATCCCCATTTCCTATGAATATTCGAAAATTCTTCATGTTAAAAGTTTTCTATAAAAAAAAAATGGTCTGGAAGTAATATCCAAAACGCATATTATAAGAAAGGTTTAGAGCAGGAAAATGTTGGCGGATAGGGCCTTTATTTTACCCCAATACAACGACCGCGGTTTTGCCAATAGTGAACGTAATAGCAGAAATTTCAAGGATAAAAAACAAAAAAAAATTTTATTTACTAATAATACTCTCAGTCTTCTCTCCCATCTATATACACTCGCTCCTTTTTCTCTTCCTCCCTATCACATCTCCCTTCCTTCTCTCCTCTTCCCTCTCTCCAAACACATTTATCTCTTATCTCTCATCATCTGTCCTCTTCACCTCTTCTCTCGTCAATCTCTCTCCTCTCTCTCTCTATTATATATATATAAATATAATATATATATACACAAAATACGCTAAAACAAGACCCAACACACGAACGACACATACAAACACACACAAGCCAGAACACACACACACACCCCAACTAACACGAACATGCACACACACAAATATACACTAATATAAATAAAAATATATATTATATAAATATAACTAAAATATATAAATATATTAATAAATATAAAAATATAAATAAATAATAAATAAATATATATATCTTATACAAATAATAATATATATATATATATAAAATAATATAAAAATATATATATATATAATTACCTGTATACTATGGTAGGTAATGAACGCATTACCAAAATGAAAATGTAGAGTAAGGGTGAGAGAGCTCGATATCAATGTCAATCGTCGTTGTCGTACAAGTTATAGACACTGATCTGTTTTTCGTCGGATTTCTGTTGTATATACTCCACCTGCTGACAGAAAAGCCTATATACATATTCAGAGCCAGAGTTGAACAAGTACAGCGATGACAAGGGAAGCAGATGATCATATCAACTCTTATTATTTTATTAGAGTTAAATAGCAATAAATCTCATTGGCCTTCGTTATTATCCTGTAGTTTCCTGCTCTCGTCACCGTTATTTCCTCCCAAGTCAAAGGAACAGGCCTTCTTCTTTTGTCAATGGGTCCATGTCTGTGTTATGTTACAGATCGATTCCTGAATAGCATATTGATAATCCTTTTTCTGCTTCACTTAGATTTGAATTCTCTACGCCTCGCTTATCATTGAACGTATGTTCCTCCTATCCATTTGAACTATGGTTATATAAAC
>NC_061849.1:35815892-35818392 GCF_019202785.1 Penaeus chinensis | reverse complement strand
ATAGCAAAGGAGCATGATGATAATGATAACGATAATGATAATAATAATGGCAGTAATAGTAATGATGATAACAACAGATAATGATAACAACAATATTGAATAACAATAGTGATAAGTACAACAACAACATTTCAACAGCACCAAGTCTCTCTTCGTAGCATGTGTGCTTCGGGACAATTTCACAAAAGCTTAAGCGTTAGTTTCCTCCAAGGGGCTCTCCGAGATGCCGAGACGTTGCCTCTGTCTAGAAACGAGGCTCTTGTCCTAATGCCCTGCCTTTAGATTGTTCTCCTCACACACAGATAATTGTTTTGAGTCACGCTAACGAGAGAAGGTCCATTCCTTCGTCTGTGTTTTAGATACTGTGTAGTTTCAATAGTATGGGGTTGGTATTCATGGCTGTACAGGGTGAGGTTATTAACTACTGACTGTCGGGAAATAAGCTTAATGAAATTAGGGGAAACAAATGTCTTTTGACCTGTAGTTGTCTCGTTTCAATCGATACAAAAAGGCAGAGGGAGAGGAGAGATGGGATAATTGTCTTGAGTCATGCTAAGCCGAGGAGATCCGTTTCTTGGTGTGTGTTTTAGATATTGTGAGGTTTCGATAGTACGAGGTTGATATTCGTGGCTTTAGGGCGAGGGCATTTGTTATTGAATGTCAGGGTTATATGCTTAATGAAATGAGGGTAATTAGATTTTTGGATTGAAGCTATCCCGTTTCATTCAGGGGGAAGAGAAAGAAGTTATATGACGCAAGGTGAGTTGACCAATCCTGGTTTCTATAGCCTGGTGCTTGCTAGTTACCATGAGGTAATATCCACGATAATATAGTGTGACTGCTAACCATGTCTTTAAGTATGAAGCCACGGTTTGTATAGTGTGAGGTTACTCTCTCACTTACAGAGTGTAAGGTTATTTTCCTCGTTTTTGTACTGTACTGCCTACACTCGCAGTACACAATAAGAATACTAATCTTTCCTTTTATGGTGTAAAGTTTCCATCCAGTGTCTAATGTTCTATCCATGCAAACTTAGACCTTGCTGTCTATGCATATATAATGTGTGGGTGGTATCCATGTATACACTAGTGTCGCTACTACTTTTATAAAGTTTAGGATTACTATCCATGTTTACATATTATGAGGATACTTCCCTTGCTTTTACATATGAGGGTGTAAACAAGGGTGATACGCTTTACACTTCTGTCTCCAGCAGCTACTTTTCCTCCTTGGACGGATGCAGGTACCCGCTCTGCTTTCTCTTTTGACACTTCTGCGACGTAAGTAAGCACCCGCCCTCGAAGGGAGAGAGAGAGACGGCAGACAGACCAAGCCACACAGGGTCCAGTTCCACCACCTCGTCCTCGACCCCAGGAACACGGGGAGGGGGGGGGTGTCTCTTGGGGGTCTCACATTTACCTTCAGTAATAAACCTAATAAACCAGGGCAGCCAGGATTTGTTTCATTCACCTGCACTAAGACCACTCCCCATTGCTGATATCTGGTGGCAAGCAGTGCTCAAGAAACTTTATCGGAGATAGAGGGCACATGTCGGGTATATACACGGCAAGCTACTCTCCATACCAAGAAAGTCAGAATTATAGCTATACTTTTATAGTACGAGGCTGTTATTCATGCTTTCATCAAGTTACTTATGCACGCCTTATACTGGACAAAATGACACTCATTTCTGCCTGAATATCCTTGTTTATGCCTTTTTTAAATCCAAAATGAAGCATAATGGTAGAACAAAAGGCACAAATATTGTAAGTTGTCGTAATTAACTTAGCAACGTTTTCCAAAGGGAGTTATGAAAGATTTATAGATTTTTATTTGTGCTTATTAATTTGTTTATCCAGTGTCTGATGTTATTAACATTATCATTGTCTCTCCCTCCCTCTCTCTCTATATCTATCTATCTATCTATCTTTATCTCTCTCCCTCCCTCTCTCTCTCTCTTTCTCTCTCTCTCTCTCTCTCTCTCTTTATCTCTCTCTCTCTCTCTCTCTCTCTCTCTCTCTCTCTCTCTCTCTCTCTCTCTCTCTCTCTCTCTCTCTCTCTCTCTCTCTGTCTCTCTCTTTCTCTCTCTATCTCTATCTCTATCTCTCTCTATACACACACACACACACACACACACACACATATACACACACACATATATATATATATATATATATATATATATATATATATATATATATATATATATTATATACTTTCTTTTTGGTCTGCCTATAATCATTTTTTTCAGTGTAATTTGAAATAAAATCAATATATGTAGATATAATTTAAGTTTTCGGAAGGTATCGTCACATGGGACATCTACCCAAATGAATTCAGATAATTTTACAGGTGATATCAACTTTTCTCCGTAAAGTTTAAAACAACTTTAGGGTGATTAACTTACGCACGCTATATCCTCTCTCTCTCTCTCTCTCTCTCTCTCTCTCTCTCTCTCTCTCTCTCTCTCTCTCTCTCTCTCTCTCTCTCTCTCTCTCTT
>NC_061849.1:35790892-35793392 GCF_019202785.1 Penaeus chinensis | reverse complement strand
ATATTATTATTATTATTATTATTATTATTATTATTATTATTATCATCATCATCATTATTATTATTATCATTATTATTATTGTTATTATTATCATCATCATCATTACTATATTATTATTATTATCATTATTATTATTATCATTATTATTATTATCATTATTATTATTATTAACATTATGAATATTAATATTATTGATATTAACATTGTTATTATAATAATTATTATTATTATTATTGCTACATTATTATTACTATTATTATCATCATCATCATCATTATCATTGTTGTTGTTATTATCAGTATCACTATCATTGTCTTTATCATTATTATTATTATTATTATTACTGTTGTTGTTGTTGTTGTTGATAGTAATAATAATAATGATGAAACATAAAGTAATAATAATAATATAAGTAATAATGATAATAATAATGATACTACTACTTCTAATGATAATAATAATAATAATAATAATGATAGGAAGAAGAACAATAATAATTATTGTTTTATAATTATCCTTATTTTATAATTATCATTATGTTATTTATAATCATATTGTCGGGTTTCATCCAAAAGCCCGGGGGCATTAGAAGGCATGACACTATTAAATCTACGAAGCAAAATAAAATTCGTAACGTGATTTAGACCGAAATAGCCTTTCTTAAGAGGCGTGTAGTGCTGCTTGGGACCATCTTTTGCAGCTCCTGTAATGGAGGTTTGCCTGGGAGTTTCTCGGAATAGCCTTTCGCGTTCTTATTGACTAGTCCATGAGCTCTTACGACCGCTGGCACTGTGGTCGTTCAAAGATCCCGCGTTCTCTCGATCTCAATTTGCAGGTCTTTGTGTTTTGATAGTTTGTCGAACTTCTTTGCAGGCACTTTGCATTAAGTTAACTTTATATTTCCTAGTGCCGTATAGTAAGAATATAGTACATCTTTATACTTTTTTCTGGTTTATTTAGTAGGCGTTTCTGTGGGAGGAGGGGATATTAACTTATTATTATTATCATTATTATTATTATTATTATCATTATTATTATTATTATCATTATTTTTATTATTATCATTATCATTATTGTTTTTGTTATTATCATTACTATCATTATTATGATCTTTATAGTTATAATTATTTTTATCATCATAATTGTTATTATTATTAACATTATTATTAGCATTATAATTATCATTATCATTTTTATCATCATTATTGTTATTATTATATTAGTATTATTATTAATATATTTTTATTATTATTATTATTTTATCATTATTATTACCAATATATTATTATTATTATTATATTAGTATTAGTATTATCCTTATTCTTCACTGTCATAATTATCTTTATCATCATTATCGCTAGTATTAACAATATCATAATCATCATTATCCCTACTATTAATATTATCCTTATCATCATTATAATTATTATCATTAATGCCATCATTGTCATCATTTATTTTGGTTGTCTTTGTTGTCACATCAGTATTATCATATTTTAATTATTAATACAACTGTTTCCACAAATATCATGATCAGCATCATCACTATCGCCTTTACTATTACTATCTTTATCGTAACTTCTTATGTTTTATCATTATCATTCATGAATTGTGAAGGCCGACATTATTGCTATATAACAACAACAACAACAACAACAATAATAACAATAATAATAATAATGATAATAATGATAATAATAATAATAGCAATAATGATAATGATGATAATAATAATAGTAATGATAATGATAATGATAATGATAGTAATGATAATGATGATAGTAATAATAATAATAATGTAAATAATAATAGTAATAATAATGACAACCTAAAAAAAAAAAAAAAAAAAAAAAAAAAAAAAAAAACATAACGGTAATAATCATAGTAGTAAGACCTGTTTAAACACTAAATCCGAACACCGCCACCTGCCTACTTTCAAGATGATAATGAAGATGATGATTATAATGTCCATGATAGTGATAATGACCATGATGATAATTCCAGCGAATCTTGCAACTTAGAAAATAAAAAGATAAATTAATAAACTAACAGGCATTTTGAAATCCTAGCTATTGATTGGTCCTTTCACCATCTTTTATAGGGATGAATCTCAGTAAACAGAGTCTAGTGAAGGGAAAGCCGTTTGCAGGATCGAATATCCTAGGATTCCATGCCATAGAATCGAGTACCCCAAGAATCGAATACCCTGGAATCGAATACCTCTCCTCTCATGCCATTTATCAAAATTATGACGTAATCTCTTTAATGCAGACTCTTTGACTCCCCCCTCTCCCCCTTCCTTAACGTGTCAGTCAGTGTCAATAGTGTCACAGGCTGAAAGAGGGTCAGAAGCATAAGTTTATGGTCTTTTGGTATCTATAATTAGCCGGTAATTGGTACTTTTCATTACTATTGGGAATTAAATGTTTATGACCTAATTAGCTGATAATTAGTGGTTATTTGTTGCCTCGACTGATCTTTGTGCAACAAAGGAAGTTAA
>NC_061849.1:35778392-35783392 GCF_019202785.1 Penaeus chinensis | reverse complement strand
CGTCACTCAACTTTGCATTTTTCTGAGCTTCTTATTCTTATTCTTTGATTAATAACGTCGATATCCAAGATCATGTCGAAGAGCATCATTAGCTTCGTAAAGCTTTTTCCATCTGTTCCTAGAGAGGGATGGGGGGTGGGAGGGGGGAAGGGAGGGTGGATGGAAGGAGAGAATGAGGGAGGGAGGGAAGGTAGGAAGGAAGGGAGAGGGGAGGGAGGAAGGGGTGAAGGTAAGAAGGAGGGAGGGAGGATGGGGTGGATGGATGGAATGAGGGATCTCTTTCTCTTCTCTCTCTTTTTCTCTCTCCTCTCTCTCTCTCTTCTCTCTTCGTCTCCTTTTTTCTCTCTCTCTTCTCTCTTTCTCTCTCCTCTCTCTCTCTCTCTTCTCCACTCTCACACATCCCTCTTTTCATATATATATATATATATATTATATATATATATATATATATATATTTTATTTATATATGTATATATAACATACATATGTTTTATATATAATATATATATATATTTTTTATATATATTTAATATATATATATAAAAGATTTTGGGTGTGTGGTGTGTGTGTGTGTGTATATATATGTATTTTGTTGTGTATTGGGTGTGTGTTTTAATGTGTGTTTTTTGTGTAGTTTTTGTGTGTGTGTGTGTTGTGTGTGTGTGTGTGTGTTTGTGTGTCTTGTATGTGTGTGTGTGGTGTGTGTGTGTGGTGTTTCTAGTTTGTGGTTGTTTGTTTTTTTGTTGTTGTGTGTTTGTTTGTGGTTATGTATATGATATTTATTATATTTTTATATATATAAAATAATTATTATATTATATATATATATATATATATATGTATATTTGTATGTATTTATATACTTTATTTATTTTTAAATATATTATATATATAAGTATGTATTTTATTATATGAAATTTGTATACTTTTATAAAATATTATATATATATAAAATGAAATTTTCAAATTTCAAAATGAGAATTGAAAGCAAATGAAAGGGAATAATATACAGAAAAAGTTTTTGGGCCATTTAAAAATTTAAAAAAATGTACAGAAATTGACGGTCAAATCTCTTTAAAAACTTTTTCAAACATTTTTTCTGCGAAATATTTCTTCCCTTCTTTATATATCAGTTTTTTTGGGAATTATCGTTTTTTCAGAAATGTCTTCCTTTTCTTTTCCCTTTTATTACAAGAATCACCTTTTTATAAATGACAGATCGTGAAAAAAATAGATTCCCATACAGTGAATTATACCTTTTTAGATTGCGGTAAAAAAATAAAAAATTGTATATTTACTTTATACTAGTATTGCAAAATTACCAAGATTCTTATCGTTAGCATTTTTTTTTATCGCCAGCAACTCATCATATTTATCTTTATCATTATTATTTGTGCTCATTATCATCCCCATCCTCAATTTCATAACATCCTCATCATTTTTTTTTGATATCATTACTGTTTATCATTATCCCCACCCTTTAAAACATAACATCATTTATAATTTATTTTGATCTCTTTTCATCATTTATCACCATCGTCAAATTTTCATCCCCTCTTTTTCTTTACCATTTTACTTCATCACTTGTTTTCATTATCACCATCCCACATCACCACCGCCCCTCATCATCATTCCATCATCACCATCTTTTTCGCTATCGTGAACATTCATTATCATCACCTTTATTATCAACATCATTTTTATATTTATGTGTTTAGTTTTAGTTTAGTTACCCGTTTGATTAGCCAAATTCCGATTTTTGTGTTTTGCTTTTTTCAGAAATAAACAGATGCTCTTACTGAAAATTATTGGATTGGATGATATTAAAGAGGATATGACGCTGTTTAAATACCAATCTATCACAGCCCAATTAAACCTCACACAGAAAAAAACCCAATCAAACTCCCCTTCCCTCTCAACTGGGGTTCCATTCAAAATTTAATTTCATTTAAGAGGCAGACCCTGGGACCTAAAATTTTCCGAATAAACTTTCCCGCAACCCTCTATGGCCCCTCCCTCACCCCAGCGTATAATAAATTGTCATGGGTTTTGAGCGGCAGGGGATGATTCATGTTTTAATAGGATTACTTGCCCTGGTATCATCCGAAGCCAGCCTATTGCGGAGTGCTGTTGATAAGGGAAGCTGATAACCATTTCTGTCTGGGTACACTTATTGGAGGCAGGGGGGGGGGGGGGCGTGGGGGAGGGGGTGGGGGGGGGGCGCCCGAGTGCTTTGCGTGGGTTTGGGGGGGCAAGGAAAGGGTGGGGAGAAAGGAAGAGAGAGGGGGTGATGGGGGAGATGGGGGGGGGGGGGAGGAGAAAAAGAGAGAAAAAAAAGGGAGGGGGAAAGGAAAGGGGGGAAAATTAACGAGGAGAGGGGAGGGGGAAAAAGATGAGAGGGGGGGGAGGGGAGAAAAAAAAGGGGAAAGAGAGGGGGAATAGGGAAAGGGGAGATAACGGGTAAAGAGTGAGGGAGAGAGAGGAAGAGGAGGGAGAGGAGGGAGGGTCGGGGGAGAAGGAGGGAGTTTTCGAAGGAATGGAAAAAATTGACGGTTGAAGGAGAAAAGAGTGAGTTTTGGGAAGGGGAGGGGATGAGAGAAAGAGAGAGAGAAAGGTGGGGGGGGGAGGGGGGGGGGGAGAAAGAAGAAAAGGGGGAAAAAAAAAGAAGGGGGGAAAAGGAAAAGAAAGGGAGGGGATAAACGGGGAGAGGAGAGAGAGAGAAAGAGAGAGATGAGAAGAGTGAGACGAGAGAAAAGGATAAAGGAGAGAGAGAGAGGGGGGGGGGGAGGGAGAGAAAAGGAAAGAAAAAAGAGGGGGGGAAAGGAAAGAGGGAGAAAAGCGGGGAGAGAGAGTGTGTGTGTGGTGTGAGAGATGAGAGAGAGAGGGAGGATGAGGAGAGGGGGAAGGAGATTTCGGGGGAGGAGAAAAGAGGGAGGAGAGGAGAGAGAGAGGAAGAGAGAGAGATAGGTGAGGGGTGGCTAGAGGGAGAGAGGAAGAGAGAGAGGAGGGAGGGAGGGGAAAAGGATGTAAGAGAGGGGGGGAGAGAAGGGAAAGAGAAAGATGGGTTTAAATAGAATAAAAAGAAATAGAAAGAGAGGTGAAAAAAAAGAAAAAGAAAGAGGAAGATTAAAACGAAAGAAGGAAAAAAAGATAAAGAGAGGAAGAAAGATAGAAAAAAAAAAAAAAGAAAAAAACCAAAAAAAAAACTATAGAAAAAGAGTGAGGAAGAAAAAAAAAACGAAAGAAAGAGAATTGAGCGAAAAGAAGAAGAATAAAAGACAGAGAAGATTGAGAAGGGACGGGGAAAGCTCTTCCTTCAGAGGGGATTTTCGGCACCAATAAAAATAAAAAAAACACTCGTCTTATATATCTCTTGCTATTTCATTATGGCAAGGGGAAGACGGCAGAAAAAAATCCGAGGGGGAAAAAAAAAAATATATATTTGGGGGTGGCGCTACAAAGAGGCTCGGATATTAGAAACCGGGGTTTTTGGGGACTAGGTAATGTGAAATTTTGGCGGTCATATCCCAAGACCTTTTTCGACTTTAAACTCCATAATTCAGGTTGTAACCCTTGGCCCGAGTTAATTTAACCCTTTTTAAATTTTCTCATACAGAAAAATTTTCTCTCTTTAACTCTCTTTACCCCCCCCCCCCCCCCCTCCCTTTTCCCCCTCTCTCTCTCTCTCTCTTCTCTTCTCTCTCTCTCTTCTTCTCTCTCTCTCTCTCTCTCTCTCCCTCTCTTCCTACCTAAGAGTTTTTCTTAGAACAAGTGTTATATTTTTGTTTAAATTTTGAAGTAAATATTTCCTTACTTTCTATTTATTAATTCTTTGTTTTTTTATTTTCATGTTGATTTTTTGGCCTACGTCATTTTCTATACGGGAAAAATTAAAGTAAAATCTAAAAATAAAAAAAGATATATCCCTCACCTTACTTGAACAATTCCTTATCATCCGATATTTTATCCCCCTTGTAGCATAATTCTCCAGTGTTTTCTGTTGCCTTCTTTAAACTTCCTGGGTCAAATAACCTTTTGCACATAATCTCTTGCCTTTTGAAATCTCGTTTCCCCTAATATTTCCTTCATCAGGAGACCTCAGCTGGGCTTGCAGGGGTGTGTCCATTAACTCCATTCTTATTCCTCGAAAACTACCCGGTCCCTTCTCTTACGCACTTCCTTACAGTCTCAGGATTTGGTTTTTTCGGGCACTCAAATTTGCATTTTTCTGGCTTCTTATTCTTATTCTTTGATTAATAACGTCGATATCCAGATAAATTGTGAAGTGCATATTTTTTTTCGTAAAGCTTTTTCCATCTGTTTTCCCAGAGAGGGATGGGGGGTGGGGGGTGGGAAGGTGGGGGAAGGGAGGGTGGTTGGAAGGAGAGGAATGATGGGAAAGGGGAGGGATGGTTAGGGAAAAGGAAGGGAAGGGGGGTGGTTGATTTTTTGGGAGGGATAGGAAGGGGGGAAGGTAAGTAGGAGGGAGCGAGGGATGGGGAGTGGATGGAATGAGGGTAGGGGGGGGGAGAAAGGGAAGTTGGAGGGGAAGAGGAGGAAGGGAGGGGAGAGGGAGGAAAGGTTTTCCCCTCGTAATGAATGTCTGGAGCTTTCGTTAAGGATTGCTCTCCATCATACGAGAACATAGTTTTGAATGTGAATGTGAGTTTTCATTTTATACGCATTCCCCTTTTCTCTCTCTCTTCTCTTCTCTCTCTCTCTCTCTCTCCTCTCTCTCTCTCTCCTTCTCCCCTCCTTTCCTCTCTCTTTCCCCCCCCCCCCCCCCCCCCCCCCCCTCTCTCTCTCTCTCTCTCTCTCTCTCTCTCTCTCTCTCTCTCTCTCTCTTTCCCCTCCCCCCCCCCCCTCTCTCTCGCTCTCTCTCGCTCTCGCTCTCTCTCTCTCTCTCTCTCTCTCTCTCTCTCTCTCTCTCTCTCTCTCTCTCTCTCTCTCTCTCTCTCTCTCTCTCTCTCTTCCTTTCTCTCTCTCTCCCTCCTTCTCCC
>NC_061849.1:35773392-35775892 GCF_019202785.1 Penaeus chinensis | reverse complement strand
TAAAGATGATGATAATAATAATAATAATGAGAATAATAATAATAATAATAATAATAATAATAATAATAATAATAATAATAATAATAATAATAATGATAATGATAATAACAACCCTCGTTATCATAATAATGATAATCATAATATTTATGATAAAGCAAAAATAATAACAATAATGATGATAATAAGGATATTAATGATAAAAATAAAGAATATAATGATAATAATAATAATAATGTATTAGTAATACTGATAACAGTAGTAGTAATGATAATAATGATATTAATAATAATGATAATAATGGTTATGATACTGACAATAATAATAATAATATTATTAATGATAACAACAGTATCAATGATGATGATAATGGTAATGATAATGATGATAATATTAATGATAACTATGATAATGAGAGGAGTAAACATAATGGTAATAATAATAATGATGATAATAATAATGATAATAGTAATAATAAGAATAAGAATAAGAATTATATCAGTAATAGTAGTAGTGGTAGTAGTAGAAATAATGCAAAAAAATAATTATGATTTGAATAGAAATGACAATGTCAATAAGAAAAAAAAACGGAAGAAAAACAAAAATAAAAGAAGGGAAAGAAAAAGAAGAAGAAGAAGCAGAGAGAGTAACGCACAATGATAACAAGAACACATAACACACACAATAGCAACAAAAAAGAAAACACAAATAACAAAACAACAAAAAAAGGAACACAAATAACAAAACAACAAAAAAAGGAACACAAATAACAAAACAACAAAAAAAGGAACACAAATAACAAAACAACAAAGACACAGCTAACGCATGAAAGCAGAAAGGACTGGATAGCCATCACGTAGTAACAAGGTGAACATGGATAACTAACACTGAATGACAGGGAATAGCTTTTCTTCACTGAGCCAAAGAAAATTATCGCCATAAATGACTTGCTTTGTTTACATTTCTTATCGTTTTCTTCCTGCCTATCCGTTTATCTGTTGATGCCTATCTCCTCGTGTTATTTTTTTTTCTATTTGCTTATTTACGTATTTGCTATATAGTTATTAATCTGTTTATTGTATATATACTTATGTATTTGTTTCTTTTTGTATAACTAATAATATATTTATCTAAATACTTTATTTATTTACGTATATAATTGCTTATCTATCTGTCCATCTTTCCATTTACCTGTTTATTCTTATGTCTATTTATCTATCTATCTATCTATCTATCTATCTGTCTATCTACATAGTTATTTTTATTCCACTGTGTCGTAATATCCGAGAAGTGCCGTGTGTCTCTTATGTCATTTAAAAGAAGAAAAGAAATATGATTTGCGTGTCTGACGTCATCACTTGAACTACGTATGGCGTAGTTGCAAATACAAAAGAAAGAGAGAAAAGATTATATGAAAAAAGGGATTTATTTAGGTTCATTATAAAGATTTTTATTATCTATCCAATTATTTTACGAAAACAGTCATTGATTTAAAAAGCGTGCACATCTATTATGATACAGACATTTGCGAGAATGATACGAATTATTTCTGTATATGAAATACTTTTGCATTATCATGTACATACATGTTTATATATAATTTTCATGTAGTTTTCTCGTCATCAAATCTACACTCGATGCTAATTATATTCAAAAATCGAGATCACAGTCGTTTTGTAGTGAACGTTCGACCTACGGAAACATGCAAGGTAATTTTCTGTATCGATTATTCCAAGCTTTCCCTTAATTATGTAGGTCAGTTGCCTCATTCGTTAATTTGACTGTGGCGAGTGTTGCGAGCTTCCATTCGTTTTTTTAGGACGGATATTTCGTTTTTAGGCTTTTTTTTCTTTGTTTATTCATGTAAATTTTATTTGCATTGGGTTTCCTTTCCTGTTTATTTGTTTGTTTGTCTCTTTTTTAAATCGATTATTACAAGCTATCATTCATATTTCCTTCATGCCATTCATATTAGGTTAACGACTTCATTCGTCTTTTCTTCAGTGTACTTCAGCATAAGACAGTGATACCGAGTACAACTTGACCATGATCTGCAGAACACGAAATTTGACCCAATCGACATCCATAAAATATACCAAACAAACAAGTGCAGTTGAACTTAAGCTATATATATATAAACCATAACACTTTCCTCCGACATCAAACTTCGCCACATATACACCCTATATATACAATATGCACACTGTACATATACCTAAACACTTCCCTCCTTGCCCCTGTATACGTTCCTAACATCAAACACTCTCCTTCTACCTCTCATCGACCCTTAATTTACCGAGGTTACCAATAAAAGCAGGTTGTTACCGCCATGTTCTGTGAGTCACGCCATAGCACGGTACATATAAGACGTATTAAAGTACCCTTGAGGCACAGAGTAAATAACCCACTTGTGACCCTCCTGTGACCAATCTATCAACCAATCAGACGCCGCGCCTGTCCAGAGGGCTTGTTATTTTATTGCCCCGAGACACGAAGGAGGAAC
>NC_061849.1:35768392-35770892 GCF_019202785.1 Penaeus chinensis | reverse complement strand
AGTAGGCTTGTGTATTTATGGGAGCTTACTGATATGTACAATAAATGGCATATGTACATATATTGGACATGTGTGTGTAAACATCAGTTATATTACTATTTTTCGATTTTTTTTTTTTTTTATGTATATTCACTTAGCCTTGCCATGAAATTAAATCACGCAAATAAAACAACGAACCAACTGCATTGTTTGTGTATAAACTGCATAAGCAACATTGCAAAGGAGACACAAGCTTCTGCCACACGCGGAACATTGGGGAAACAAAGAGACATCCGAACAAAGGACTGAGCCTTTTAATATCCAGCTTGGAACTACAAGATTCAAAGCCCTTTTCACGGGTCTGCACAACGCCTTGTCCGAAAGCAATGTCTTTTACGGGGTGGCTTTGTCCTGGGCTACGTTATGACGCACTGCCGTCTTGTTCCTGTTGTCAAGTGGCGGCTCATTGCAAGAGAATAGTACTGTTAGATAACGTACTTCGAGGGCAGGCTACTCATCTTGTCCACTGAGACACGTGTACATGGTATAGTGCGTGTGTGTGTGTAGACAAGCAGATACTTATATGTTTATCTCTATAGATATAGATAGATATAATCATTGACATATAGATACATACATACATTGAGAGAGAGAGAGAGAAAGGGGGAAGTGAGAGAGAGGGGGGGGGAGAGAAAAAGAGGGGGGGGGGGAGAGAGAGGGAGATAGATAGATAGAGAGAGAGAGAGAGAGAGAGAGAGAGAGAGAGAGAGAGAGAAGATCTGAAGCGAAGGGAGGGAGAGAGAGAGAGAGAGAGAGAGAGAGAGAGAGAGAGAGAGAGAGAGGAGAGAGAGAGAGAGAGAGAGAGAGAGAGACAGAGAGAGAGAGAGAGAGAGAGAGAGAGAGAGAAGAGAAGAGAAGAGAAGAGAAAGAGAGAAGAGAGAGAGAAGAGAAGAGAAAGAGAGAAGAGAGGAGAGAGAGAGAGAGAGAAAGAGAGAGAGAGAGAAAGAGAGAAGAGAGGAGAGAGAGAGAGAGAGAAGAGAGAGAGAGAGAGAGAGAGAGAGAGAGAGAGAGAGAGAGAGAGAGAGAGAGAGAAGATCTAAAGCGAAGGGAGGGAATCAGGAGAGAGCTGGGAGAGAATTGATTTGATAAGAGGAAAGCATGATTTGATAAGCCCCAGAGTGGAAGGATATAGTTGGCTGTGATGTGGGTGTCACCATGATCTTGAGATGTTGAGTCTAGATTAAATGTAGTGACTTGAGAGGGAGGCTGCGATATAGTGTTTAGAAAATCGTTTGTCACAGGGATAAAGAGATGGTGAGTCCGCACGCGTTATGACATGGGGGCCTGAGGGTGAAATTATGAGTTTGAACATCTTATGGGGTTCTCTGTCACAGATTGTTAGACAAGACACATTGTGACGATCTGGTAGTGATAAGAATAGGCCTAGAAAGTATAGAATTCTTTTTTTTTTTTTTTTTTTTTTTTGTGATGAAGAGATGCTAGGTATAAACACATTAAGAGAAGACATATAAAGCACTGAATATCTTGTTTTTTTATGATGAAGAAATGTTTAGAGACATTATGATGATCTGAAAGTGAACAAGAGAGTATATGAACATTTTGGGTTTGGGAACCCTGGGCTTGAAAACAGGCTTTTGACGAGCTAACATGAAGGGTTTAAGGTGCTGGCTGAAAGGTAGCGAGTGGTGTCAGGTAAAAGGGTTTCCAGGTAAAGAATCATGACATCGGCAAGTGCTCCTAAAGGGGTCAAAGGTTACATAAGTTGTGGTTTAAAAAGTGTGGTGAAAAGGCGACAAAGTTTGTGGGAAAACGGCTGTAAATGTAATGGAGGAAAGTCCCCAGTTAATATTAGTGATTTAATGAACATGAACTTCTAAAAGACAGAAAGAGAAAAAAAGTGGAGAGAAAAAGAAAGAGAGGATTTTTTTCTATGTCCATCTTTCCCTATGTCTATTTTTTTTTTTTTTTTTTTTTTTTTTTTTTTTTTTTTTTTTAGATTAATGGTACAGCAAAACCGATAAGTCTCATTTCTTACTTGAACACTTACAATTTGCTTGAGTTTATGTGCTGCCTTCCTTTGAACGGGAACGCAGAGGTGTTATATTTCCAGTAATGGGTTTCGGATATTAGCTTCAAAATGAACGAAAAAAAAAAAAAAAAAAACAGATTATGTTCTATTAATAAATAAAATTTATATCGTGTGCTAATAACGAAACAATGAAAACATCATTACTGAGTAAATGTTTTGTTTATTTAAACTTTCATCTGCAGACTAAACATCGATATGTCTGTTTTAATGCAATCTATATCATGGTTGCAATGCATTAGCGTCAACATATCGATGCTTGGGGTATAGATGAATGTTTACAATAACAAAACAAGCAATATACACATCTCATATAGGCTTAGGAACACTTTTAGACGCACATACCTTCACATATGACATTAAGTTACATTTCACCGCATGTATCTTTAGGCGTTCTGTAAAACTCGTATATAT
>NC_061849.1:35730693-35743193 GCF_019202785.1 Penaeus chinensis | reverse complement strand
GTATACTTATGCATGCCTTATAAGTTAGTGTCCTTAATCTTCTCTTGCTTAGGATGCCCATGTTGTAAAGGCTGACCGTCGGTGAGCCTTAGTCCTTTATTTTATGTATACTATGTTTATGTTGCTAGGATGCGAACGGAATGAATACGTTCCTCCATTCACATTTCACACGACTATTCAGACTGGTAAGGAAAGTTGAATTTTCTTCTGATTTGCAAAATCAAGGAGAATATGGTAGAATCCATCGAAGGCAATTACTTTGTAAAGATGAAATGAAGTTTAATTGAATCAGAATGTTTATCATATCAGTAAACTTTGTGTCAGATAATTAATTACACGAGTATGCGAAGCATTTTATAAGCTATTAACTAACATTTGTAATTGCTATTTATTGTATTTGTATTATTTTTCAGGATAAACAAGAAGACAATTATTGAATCAGATACAGATCCCAGCAAGGCCAGTGACAGTCCATGTACCATTTCAAAGAAAAATATTCTACCCTAACCAGCTGTGAGATGATGAAATTGAAACGTCAGACTGCCTATCAGATCATTGTCAGTCCTGCTGTCTCATCATCAAAGGCATCCAGGGATATTTTTACTGAAATTCCACAATCGTCAGAAGGTAATGTATTCCTCAGAAAGTATAAAGATGTGTTAGTTCTGGGTAAAAAAATTTAAACACTTTATGATTTACAACAACATCTTAGTTATGATATTGTTATTGATAAATATTGCTGTTACTTTTGATGTTGTTAGCATCATTTTAGTTATTTCTTATCATTATGATAATATAAAGATATCATTATTGTTGATGATTTTAATAGTAATAGTATAGATATAATATGTATTACTGTTATCATTAATACTATTGTAGTTATTGTTATTATTGCTTATTATCATAACTGTAGTTATAATAAACCTGATAGTGACCGATTACTATTATTAAATATAAATTTCAGACTCGGAATGAAGTATCTAGTGAAGAATTGCAAAAAAAAAAATGCAGGAAATACAGTTATTGCGTGAAATCAGGAAGAACCAGAAGCAACCATGCATAACAAAAGATTCCGATGAAAAAATCTAGATGCTTTTAATTATATCAATAAATAAGGGAAATGGTGAAGATTTTAAAACGCTAGTGGTATGTATTTGAAACTCCATGTGTGTCTGAGCGTGTGCGTGTGTGTGTGTGTGTGTGTGTGTGTGTGTGTGTGTGTGTGTGTGTGTGTGTGTGTGTGTGTGTGTGTGTGTGTGTGTGTGTGTGTGTGTGTGTGTGTGTGTGTGTGTGTGTGTGTGTGTGTGTGTTTTATGAATGAGAATTGGTAATTTCTTTCTTTTTATTGTCGATGAGTTCATCAAGAACTCAAATAAGCATCATCTTAGTTGTTTTTGTGTTGCTTCAAGCAGTTCTCTATGTCTACCATACCCTCATACTATCAAAACTTCATTTACAAACACCTCTTCTTTTTCAGTATTGTCGACTTGCAAAGGTAGGCGATGGCTGTCTCAAGCTGTATGTCTAGAATGTTTTAGTCGCATTTACGACTAATGAACTAGTGACAGTTTAATTGGGAAGAACTGGTTTCAAGAACACAAAGTTCTGCTCAGATATAACAAGTGAGTAGCCTACCAGTAATGGATATTAACACAGTTCATGTAATATATATACCCTGTATATTTCAATCTGGTTAATGAAGCAAATTACAGAAATCAAAATGCAAAAATCCAAAGACTAATGAGAAGAGACAAAGAAAATTTCATTGAACAACAATGCCAGAAAATCGAAGATATTGCCGCTACCAACTCCACCAAAGAACTGTACCAAGGAGTTAAAAATCTCACAAAATCATTCAAACCAACTGCGGACACCATAAAAGCAGAACACGGGACAGTTCTATGCGATGGAGACAAAGTTCGGGAAAGATAGGAAGAGTGCTGTTCCAAATTATACAAGAAGAATGGCAATTTAACCCCAATCCACCTTGAGTGCACAAACTCCGAACCCGAGCACCACCTCTACTAGAGGAAATAAAAGAAGCCATCAAAGGTCTGAAAAATGGCAAAAGCCCGGGAGCAGACGAAGCCACGGCCGAATTAATCAAGAGTGGAGGTCCAAATATCGTAGCTTTCTATCATAAACTGTGCTGCAAAATCTGGAATGAAAGGAATTAGCCAACGGATTGGATGAATTCCGTCTTCGTCCCAATTCCAAAAAAGGGAGACACATTACAATGCATTTACAACAGAACCATCGCACTCATCAGTCACTGTAGCAAAATTCTGCTGAAAGTAATTACTAGAAGAATACAAAACAAACTGAAAGATGAAATTGCTGAGGAACAGACAGGTTTCAGAGCTGGAAGAAGTACAAGAAATCAAATACTCAACCTGAAAATGGTCATCGAAAAGAACCGTGAACATGGGAAAAATCTATTCCTCTGCTTAATTGACTACACCAAGGCCTTTGACACTGAACACGACGAAACAAACATCAAGATCAACAACGAGTCTGTTGAGGACGTCATACAATTTACATACTTAGGTGTAGTCTTCACTGGTAATTATGATGATAGCGTTGAAATTAAAAGAAGATTAGCAATTGCCAGAAATGATGCAGTGGCACTAACAAACATCTGGAAGGACACGAACATATCCCTTAACATTAAAAAGAGATTACTGACCTCTCGTTTTCTCCATTGCTGGCTATGGATCGGCATGTTAGACGCTCAAAAAATCAGACGAAGACCGAATCAATAGTTTCGAATTATGGTGCTACAGACGTCTTCTCCGCATCAGCTGGGCGGATAAGAAGACAAACGAGGAAGTCCTTCAAATGATGAATCACGAACGGAGACTAATTGACATTCTTATTGGCAGAAAACTTACATTCATTGGCCATATTCTCCGCAACAACAGCCTCGAAAAGATTCTGCTGACTGGCATGGTGTTTGGCCCAAGATGAAGAGGTCGACTTGAAACTAGATACACTGACGATATTAAAGAGCTGTGTGGCATAGGAATGGTGGAAGCAATAAGACGCTGGAGAAGTTTGGTGCAGAGAGCCAACCAATCCATTGATGATGATGATGATTTAAACCAGTCATAATTCATTTTGTACAGACATATGATATATTTTATTGTGGAATGGTTGTTTTATTGTGGAATGACACTTTAATTACAACAGAGGATGAAGTTTCCAAGATCACTATGAAATATTTGAGGATTGCTTCCGGTAGAAGAGGTGATCGAATGCCTCGTCATGTAGAAAAGTTTAACCATTTTACTTGCACTGCAGAGTTCGGTTCTTCTTCCAGTGACTGATGTTTCAGCTCAGATTATAAGCGTTTCTCATAATGTTTCTTCCAAAACTGTGTGGTAATCTTAGCTGAAATAATCCTTGTTTTATGTTTCTACAGAGTAGTAGGTCTATATATATATATTAATATTTGATTTTATTATTTACTTTTGAATATATATGTAGCTTCTTTACTATACGCACAATTTATTCTAGAACATATTGTCTTCCCTTTAAATCAACATATCATGATGACGAATGGTGTTTAAAGAGTTACTCTAAACTCATCTACAGATTAATAACAGTCTACCCTACTTTCTAGTCACCTAATCAATGTTTCCTTATTTCTAAATATAGTTGCTTATTAGCAGAATAATTCCTGCACCCAAAGACAAAGACTGTCAAGAAGTACTTTATTTTCCAATTGAAGATACCATTTTTTATTGACAAAAAGTTCAATAACTAGTTTTGCTTTCTTGTTCTCTTTCCGAGCATTTATGAGTCATAAAATTTTGTCTTTTGCCTTATTCAGTGGATCTCTTTTCTCGTCTTCTCTTTCAGACAGCAGGTCCTGGATTACTGTTAAAACTCTCAAACTATACATTTAGAAAGAAAACATTATTTTTACGTTGTTTGTTTTATTATATTGTAGTCTTGCCCTTACTCTCCACACATGATTAAAGTCTATTTCCTTTATTTTTATAGATAAAAGAACACTGCTTTCACCTGATGGCAGAAATCGTCATTTATAATGCTTGAATATATTATAAGAAATACTGAATGGTTGCTTTTCATGGACAACGGTCGAATCTGGTATAAAACTCTTACACTGGCCCAAATTTTGTACTTTAAGACACCGGTTTGCCATCGGCCTAGAGTTACAGCAATTGTTCCTTTGGCCTGGCCCGATTTATAGTAAATGAAGAGCCCCTGGAATAATTCCGTACTGGTCCAGTGTTGGCATGATAGCTAAGTTAAGTCGGCCCAATGACTGGATATCTTAAGCCTTGAAAGCTGCGCATTTATGACCCGATACACACCAGAATATCAATATTCAGCAACAGTCCGATATCAGCAGCCCTCAATAATGGCCCAGTCACTGTTATGGTTCGTTTCTAGAGCGCTCATCTGGCCCGCATGCCTGTCCGCCCCGGCCAGTGCTGGCGCGGCGCACGCTCCTGGCAGGCAGCAACCGGACCGCTTCTGGAAGGACCTTCGCTAGATTGGCCCCAGAAACTCGAAGACGAACGACGGAACTGGCCTGATTGCGGCCTAGATTTTCAGTGTGTGTAGGGTGTGTGAGATTGTGTGTGATGTATAGATAGATAAATTGATAAAAGAAAATGATATAGATATAATTTTAATAAGATATAAAAATAAATAATATAATATGTATGTTTGGTTTTAATATAATATAGATTTTTAATATAATATAGAAAAATAGAATTTTTTAAAATAGGGATTTGTTTTTTTAAAATTAAATAAATTAGAATTGGGTATTTAATTTAGTTTAATTTTAAATTTTTTAAAATTAGAAAAAGAAAAATGGGTTTTTAAAAGATTTTAAAAGGTTTAGTTAAAATAATATAAAATGTATGTTTTAAGAAAATTTTGAATTTTAGATTTTTTGTTTTTTAAAATTTTTTTGGGTTTGTTGGTTTTTGGTAAGGTTGAATAATAAATTTGAAATGGATTTTAAAAAAAAGGAAAAATAATATAATTAATAGGAAAAATAAATAAATAAATAATATAATAAAATATAAATGATAAAAGATAAAAGAATAAATAATAAAAAAAATAAAAATAATAAAAATAATAAAAATAAAAGATATAAATAATAAAAATTTTAATAAAATTTTTAAAAAAATTTTTAATAAATTTTTTGGGGTTTTTTTAAAAAATTTATAATAAAAAAAAAAAATTTTTAATTTTTAATAAAATTAAAATTTTTAAAAAAAAAAAAAAAAATTTTTAAAATAATTAATAAATAAAAAAAAAAATTTTTTTTTTTTTTAAAAAAAAATAAAAAATATAATATTTTTTTTTTTTTGGGGGGGTTTTTTGGGGGGGGGGGGGTTTTTTGGGGGGAAAATTTTTTAATATAAATAAATAAAAAAAAAATTTTTAATAAAAAATTTTATTTTTTTTAAAATATAAAAAAAAAAAAAATTATATTTTTTTTTTAAAAAAAATATATATATAAAAAACCCCCGGCCCCCAAACCAACCCCCCAAAAAAGGGGCCCCCAAAACCCCCCCCCCCGGGAAAAAGGGGTCCTAATTGCACACTCCTTTTAGTGGGCGCGTGGCATGGTTGGGTTTTTTTCTGGGCCCTTCCCGGGTTTTATACCCAATGACCTAGGTTCGAGGCCCGGTCAGGGAGGATTGCTAATATCTATAACACGCGGCTTTGCATTATTCCCCTCTCCATAAATAACCCTCAATACATCTGACATCGGTTTCGAATTTCTAAATCAATTTCCAGCGAGTAAAACCTCACATCATTTCTCCGTATGAGTAGATGCGGCGGTGCATTATTCCCCTATTTCTATATATAATATTTTTATATATTAATTTTATATATATTTTTAAAATATATTTTTTATTTCATTAATATAATAATATAATATAAATAATAATTATATATATATATTATTTATATATGTTTTATATGAAATAAAAATAGGTTGTGTGTGGTGTGTGTGTGTGTCTGTGTGATACAAAACACACACACATATTTATATATATATATATTATTATATAAAAATATATATATATATATATTATATATAAAATATATATACCGGGGGGCTCTCGGGGTCAAAATATTTCTTCAAATAACAAACACAACAAGCTAAGATCCCTTTTATTCACCCCGCAGTAAGGCCACTCTCTCTCGTTTATAACATGTAACATATATGAATACATATATATGTAATATAATAATTAAAAATATATATATTATATAAATTAGTAAATTTTTATAAATATATATAATATAAAATTAATTTTTACATTTATAAATTTAAAATATATAAAATTTATATAAAATATTTTTAAAATTTATATATATAATATAAAAATTTAAAAATTATGTATATATTTATACCAATTATTAATATAATATTATAATAAATTTTAATTTTAATAAATGTGTGTGTTTGGAGTGTGTTTGGTGTGGTGTGTGTGTGTGTGTGTGGGGGTGGGGTGTTGTGGTTTTTTTTGTGTGTGTGTATTTTGTGTGTGGTGTGTGTGTGTATTATATATAATTTAAAATATTATTATTATTTTAAAATTTTATTTTAATTAATTTTTTAATTATTTATTTATATTTATATTATAAACACACACACACAAACACACACATAAAAAATTTTATATATATAATATTTTATAAAATATGTGGTGTGTGTGTGGTGTTGTGTGTGTGTGTTTGTGGGGGGGAAAAAAAAAAAAACCCCGGGAGTGGGAAAACGCAAATTGCCCGCATGCAGATTTTTAATATATTGGGAATCAAACCCAGATACGGTAGTGGGGGAGCCCAAGGTGGCTGAGAAAACCCCCCACAATGATTACCTAAAAAAATACTCCCTGCAGAAGGGTCATGGGTCAGGCCCCCCCAGGATAAAGACCCAGTCAACTACATGATGCAAACTTGGCGCCAAAAGGGGTTCGTCAAACACCACACCCAAGATGACACGAATATGGATTCTATATTTTCCTGGGCAAGACGTTAAACTGTACCCTGGGGGTTTAAGGATAGTACCCAAAGACCTCCCCACGCCACGGGGAAATATTAAAAAAGGGCAGCCGGGGAATGGTTTTTTGCAGAAGGGGGGTTTTCAGTGCGGATGTTTAGTCCAACTGAACAAACACAGGGAAAAATTCCCCGTCCCAAAGGGAAAATCGAGCCAAAAAAAAAAAAGAACTTGGGGGGTTTTTTCTTTGCTTATTTTTAACTTTCCCGACCACATCCCCAAAAATGACTGTTTGGGATCCCACGGGTGATAGCTCCTTGGGGCATTCCCTTTCCCTGAATGGAAATTTTTTACACAAAAAAACACACACACACACACACACACACACACAACCCCACACACAATTTTATATATATTATATTATAAAATATAAATAAAATATATTATATATTTATAAAATATGTATATATTATGTATATGTAAATGTATATGTATGTTTATGTATATATTTATATATATATATATTAAAATATATTTTATAAAATATATATAAAATAATTGTGTGTACATAAAATAATATTTATATAATATTTTTATATATATTTTATATAAAATAAAAATGTGTGTGGTGTACATATATATATATATATATATATAATATATATTTTAAATATATATAGTATATTATATGTATAATTTTTATTTTATTTATATAATGTATGTGTATATATATAAATTTTTATATATATATATATATATATTAAATATATATATAACATAGGGCCCTTCAAAAATTTTTGAGACTTTTTCGTAGGGGCAGTTATAATCATCCAACATTTTTTTGTAATTTTTTGGGATGTCTACGAATAACACACCATTTTTTTATTTTCAGGTTTAAAGAGACCAAACAAACCAAAGCGGTCACAGCTGACTCTTTTTCAGAATTCATAGTTTTTTCCGGGTCCCTAGCAGTAATTCCCGCTTTCATCACAGGTTACCAGAGGGCCCTGTGTACCTTGGATTTAACGGGTAAGCTGGACATCTCCCTCCCGTCGCTAAGACAGCGGGGGATTATCATTGAGCTCCCTTGGGGCAAACTTGTGCAGATCTTTTTGATGTTTAAATTTCCCGCGTAGCGCTCGGCGAGGGTTTTAAAACAATATTTTATGCGCTTTTAAAGTGTCCTTCCGTCCCGACTGCATTCCGCAAAAAAAATCAGCTGTGACCAGCGTGGTTTTTGTAGGGTTCGCTTAACTTCCCCGTACAGCCGTTTTTTTCAACCTGGAATAAAAAAAAAATGGTTTGTGTGTGTGTGTGTGTGTTTTGTGTGTGTGTGTTTGTGTGGTGTGGTGTGTGGTGTGTGTTTTGGGTGTGTTGTGTTGGTGTGATAAATGCTATTTTAATATAAACATATATATATAAAATATATTTATAAAATATATGCATATATTATGTATATTTTACAAATGTAAACACATAAAATAATATATATTTTTATATGTATATGTATACAATTATATATCACTATATAAAGTTTTAACATATGTACCCCATACACATACACACACACCAAAACACACACACACACTCCCCACACACACACAAAATATAATTTTGCACATAAAAACTTTTATATATATAAATATTTATAAAATATATATAAATATTTTAAAATATTTTATATATATATATATGTGTGGTGTGTGTGTGTGTGTGTGTGTGTGTGTGTGTGGGGGTGTGTGTGTGTGTTTGTGTGGGTGGTGTGTGTTGGGGTGTGATATATTCTATATAAAAAAAATTTTATAAATATAAAATGCATATATTATGTATATATAAATATGTATAAAATATATAAATATATTTTAATTTTATTTACATATAATTTTATTTATAATATTTTATTATCAAATTTTATATGTATATACATATGTACACATACACATACACACACACACACAAAACACACAACACACACACACACATACACACACACACAATATATAAAATATGCACAAAACATACATATATATATAAATATAAAGTTATATATATAAAAAATATAATATTTTAAAATATATATAAATATATATATATTTTAAAATTTTATATGGTGGTGTGTGTTGTGTGTGTGTGTGTGGGGTGTGTGTGTGTTTTGTGGGGTGTGTGTGTGTGTGTGGTGTGTGGTGTGTGTGGTGTTGTTTCTGTGGGGTTTTTTCAAACCACACCCAATTTTATTTTTATATATAAAATACATAATACATAATAATATTTATATAATATATAAAACAATTAAAAATAATATTTAAATATAAAATATATATTCATAATAATATTTTATAAGTACATATATAAAAATATTAAAAATATTTATAAATATTTAAAATATAAACATATATATATAAATATAATAAATTATATATATATTTTTAAAATAAATATATATTATTATATATATATATGGGGAAGAGAGAGGGGAGAGAGAAGGAAAAGAGAAGAGAGAGAAGAGGGGAGGAGAGAGAGAAGGGGAGAGAGAGAAGAGAGAGAGAGAGAGAGAGAGAAAGAGAGAGAGAGAGAGAGATTGTATATATAAAGTATTTTATATATTAAAATGGGTGTAACATGTATACGATTATATAATATATATAAAATATATTTTATATATATTATATATATAATTATCAAATATTTTATATGTATATAACAAATTATATAACATTTTTATAATATAAAAACACACAAAAATATTAATTTTTATAAAATACTTTTATATGACATATATTTCATTATTAAAATAAATGTCCCTATAATATATATATAAAAATTTATATATATATATTATATATGTACTTTTATGTAATATAAAATATACATATATTTCATATAAAATTATATATATAAAAAATATATATAAATATTTTAAAAATTTTTATATAAAAATGTATGTATGTTATATAATATTTTTGATTCATAAGTGTAAAATAAACATAATGAAAACCCAAAAGAGAGAGAGAGAGAGAGAAGGGGAGAAGAGAGAGAAGGGGAGAGAGAGAGAAAAGAGGAGAAGAGGAGGAGAGAGAGAGAGAGAGAAGAGAGAGGTGAAGAGAGTGGGGAAGGGGAGAGAGAGGGGAGAGAGAGAGAGAAGAGAGAGAGAGAGAGAGAAGAGAGAGGGGAAAAGGGGAAAGAGAGAGAGAGGGGAGAGAGAAGAGGGGAAAAGAGAGAGAGTTTTAAAAATTTTAATTGTATGTATGTTAAATACATAAAATAAATTAATTATATTTTATATATATATATTTGTATAATTTATTCATATATAAAAAATAAAAATAATATATATAAATAAAATACATATAATAAATATATATACATATATATAAATATATACAAATATATAATATATATAAAAATATATTAAATATATATAATATTTTATAAATTTTATATAAATATATAACATATATATAAAAATATATAATATATAAAATATATATATTTATTTTTATATATAATAAAATAAAATTTAGAATTTATGGGTTTGGGGTTTGTCCCTAACAAACATTGTTTTCCCTTTTGTTTTTTATAATTTCAAGGAGTGAAGCAAAAATAACTGATAGTTCTGTGAATTCCCTTTTTTCAGAGCAGGTTAAATGTAGAAGGTATATCAAACAGTGGTTACAAAAAATGAAAGTGTATTTGCAATTTGGGTTTCTACATTATTCATTAAAACAACCTCCTGGAACACCATCACGTGATCACCTCCCAAAGCAGAATTAGCATTTACGATTTCACAGTACAATGAGCATTGTACCAAACCCAAAATTAGTGTAATAAAGTACAAAAATATTTTTGTTTTTTTGTAAATCACATGAAGTTGCAGTAAAATTACAAAAATTTTGGGAAAATTTTTCTAAGATTTTCCAGTCCCATTCGTGCATCCCACACCACGCACCGATTTCCGTTAGATGTGTTGTCACACCCATTTTGCTTTTGCTGTAGATCTTATCTTAAAACTTGTGTCTGACACTTTTTGTAAAGGAAAAAAAACGTTGTTCACCAATCTGAAAGTCCCAAATACCAAAAAAGCTCTTATAAAAGCCCAAAAAGACAATCTACAAACACAAAATTCACATCAATGAAAGGTTCCAAACAAATTTTTATGAGGAAGTGGGTGTGTGAAGGTAAAGGAAGTAGGAATATGGTTTAATTTCATCTTACTTCTCCTAAGTTGGAATCACAAAAAACACCAGATCTGCATGACAAAACGGCGTTTCGGCAAGATTTCTCTCTTCTTTCTTTCTTTCAAGCCCCAACTACGTCACATCTGGCTCTTGGCTTTATAGGGACAAGCTCATTCTTCGGGAACACGGGAACCCTTTTCCCCCACAACTAAATAAAAGTTCTTCCTGTTAGGGGAAAACTTCCTATTTGTAACTGCCATCAATGTGTCATTTTTACCTGACAAGGGGGACAATAAATGCACATAAAAGGGCTCACTGAAACTCCCCTCATGAGTACACAAGAGATCTCTAGAGTTAATACTGTATGTACATTCACTGAAAATACAAGCTTTGAATAAAACTGTGTTCACGGACGGGAAGAGAAATCTATGTTAGAGTTTTAACTCCTCAAGATGTTACTTGTATTTTAAAATGCCAAGGCTCTTATGGTTTATCTCAAGAGTAATTTTTTTCAACAAGAAGCCAGTGTGACAGCTTTTCTCTACTGGGAAAAAAATTCAGATTTGTCATTCATCAACCTTTAATGTTCAAACTTAAACATAAACCCGCTGTGATAAAATATAAGGCAAAAGAAAAATTTTCCCATAATAATCCTTCCTTGAAGCTAGTGCTCCAAAATATTAGTCAAAACATCAAAGGGAAAAAAACATTGCTAAAAGCTGGTTTAGTGTAAGGATGATAAGGACAAGGTGAAAGTGTGACAGTGGGAAGGGGGGGTTGGTGGGGGGAGGGGTGTGGGGGTAGGGGTGTGGGGGTGGGGGGGGGGGTGGGGTGTGGGGGGGGGGTGTGTGTGGGGGGGGGGAGAAGGTACCATGCTTGAAATGTGGGGAAAAAAAATGACAAACATGATATTGTTGATTATAATTTTATATATATATATATTTTAAAATATGATACCTATCTTCTATTCATAATATAAAATTGTGTATATATATAAATAATATATATATATATTATATATTATTATATATTAAACCACCACACTCTGTGTATTATAATGTATTTATATGTATATATGTATATATGTATATATGTTTTTAAATGTATATAAATTTAATTATATATTTATATATTTTATATGTTATATTATATATGTTAAAATTTAATTTTAAATTTTTAAAAATGTTTTATATGTATATATGTATATATGTTATATATATATATATATATATATATATATATTTATGTTTATTATTGTGATTTTTTATATTTGTGTGTGTGGTGTTGTTGTGTAGATTATGTATATAAATACATATATATATACATAT